>NC_080672.1:236656772-236956772 GCF_030247195.1 Topomyia yanbarensis | reverse complement strand
ATAGCTGATTTTAATGCAGAAGGTAGCAAAAATTGCAGCATTCGAATTAACAGCCTATGTGTATTCTACTTCACTTCGGTTATGTCTCTGACATTACCTACCCATCTTTTTAATTTTAAAATCAGAAAAAATAATTTAATTAATGTTTAAGAACGATATGAGTGTACTCGTAAAGACACCCGCTATCAATACATATGAAAAACTGACACAATTTTTCCAAATTAAAGATCCCTATCATTTCAAAAAAAATGTGTAGTTCGTGGTAATCGAGTCCTGATACACAACCATGCACTGCTGAGCCCCATGCAAAACCGACTCAGACATCACTTCGCTAAAAGTTTAATTGTGTCACCTAGTAGCGAAAATGCGAGCTTGTGTGTTTTCTCCATGTAAATTGTCGAAAAATCCCATTCAAACTTCAAGCACGTTGGTTCAGTAGCTAGACTTGTTCGATTTGCTTCAAATTTGGTACAAGTACTCCTGGTGGGACTAGGAATCGACTCAGGGGTGGGCCGATTGAGTTTTCAAAAATTCATTATTTTTCTGGGCAGTCCAATAATCATATTTTATGTGTAGACCAAGCTTTCTAGTTATATTTTGCCATTATCATATATCGAAACTAAAAATATGCAGTCGTGATTCGCTGGTTGGACACTTTTTCACTGGACCGCTTTTTAGTTGGACCTCCGCTAGTTGGACCGTTGTCCAACTAAAAAGCATCTGAACGTCAAAATCTCATGGCAAATTGACTTTGACAATCTATCAGTCAATCTTTTACACTACTAATGTCTTCTTTGGAGAGTTTTTGACATTTGTCAGTTTTGGATACGTGATATTACTTTTAAACTTTTAGCCTGTACACTTGTTGGCTGTTTAACATAACGTGTTTTATTCCATTTTAAAATCTTACGAGCTAACCTAGCTAACCTGGCTTAAACTATTCTATGTACATTAAAATGGGAGGAGTCAGTTACAATTTCAAAGTATATAACTATGTACGGGTAGCGTAAAAAAGGGAAAACAAATCAATGAATAAGTATGGGTGCATCGGTTGCTATCGGTGCTTGTTTGGTTACGCAAGGCTGTTTATTTAGCATAATAATTCTTGGTTATCAGGTCATTTCATTTATAGTAGGTGATCAAATCCGATTTAACTTATTTGAGATGATCAGAAGAAAGAAGACAGAAAACCGTGACCGAACTAATATCTGGAACTAAATCTTTATAATACAAGATAAGCTTTTAAAAATTGTAAAAACTTTTCGATTGTGTGTGGTAAAAACCCCGTTATTTTTCTGGGCAGTCCAATAATCATATTTTATGTATAGACCAAACTTTCTAGTTATATTTTGCCATTATCATATATCGAAACTATAAATATGCAGTCGTGATTCGCTGGTTGGACACTTTTTCACTGGACCGCTTTTTAGTTGGACCTCCGCTAGTTGGACCGTTGTCCAACTAAAAAGCATCTGAACGTCAAAATCTCATGGCAAATTGACTTTGACAATCTATCAGTCAATCTTTTACACTACTAATGACTTCTTTGGAGAGTTTTTAACATAATGTGTTTTGTTCCATTTTAAAATCTTACGAGCTAACCTAGCTAACCTGGCTTAAACTATTCTATGTACATTAAAATGGGAGGAGTCAGTTACAATTTAAAAGTACATAACTATGTACGGGTAGCGTAAAAAGGGAAAACAAATCAATGAATAAGTATGGGTGCATCGGTTGCTATCGGTGCTTGTTTGGTTACACAAGGCTGTTTATTTAGCATAATAATGACCTAGTGAGAATGTTGCTATAACAAGTGGTGCGACCCAGAATGGTTTAACTGGAATTCGTCCATCTGGTTATGCAAGTTGGATTTGAAAACGATCGTTCAAGTAATTTACGATCTGTGGGAAAATATGAGTGTGGCCTGACTAAAGGATATGTTAAATTTGGTTTTTATGACCTGTGACCTGAGAAGGATTCACATTGGTGCATGTAGGGATTGGTTTTGTGGGAATAATTTGTGATGCTAGAAAGAAAGTCCGTTACATCATCCCCCTTTTGGTTGAATGATGTAGCGAAGTGAAATTATTCATGTGAAAGAACTGACTCCCTTACAATTCTCATGGATATTACAAATATTAGTTAGTATTGTGCTTTGTTGCTAGAGTAGTCTAAATAAAATTGCTTTGCTTTTTTTTATTCTCTTTTAATAAGTCTGTTTTTGTGTACAATGTTTCTTTGTTTAGTTATTTTGTTTTCTATTTCACAATTTGTATCTAGTATTTTTATAATGGTGTAGGGACCTATATAGAATGGGTCTAATTTTCTTCTATGTTCGTTTTTGAAATATACTATATCTCCTATGTTGATTATTAATGGGTTTGTTGGTATGTGTATAAATTCTTGTCTTGAATGTTTATCCTTTTCTAATCTTTGTTTCGCTGTTGCGTTTGATTTTTCTAACTTGTATTTTAGTTCTGTGCTATATAAGTCTAAATTGTACATTGGTGTTATTGTTGTTGGGTAATTTTCTTGTGGTAATTTTGCTTTGTTGCCAAAAATTAGTTCATATGGGGTGAATTTATGTTCTGAGTGTGGGATAGTGTTATAAGTAAATGCGTAATATGGTATCCATTCGTCCCAATCGGAATGGTGTTCATTTACGAATGATCGTAGATATTCGTTTAAACATCTATGATTTCTCTCCAATGATCCGATTGTTTGGGGGTGGTATGCTGTAGCGAATGTTTGTTTTATTTGTAGGTATTTACAAATCTGTTCAAGTACTTCGTTTTTATATTCGGTTCCTTGATCTGATTTGAGTTCCAGAAATTTTCCGTATATTAATATGAATTTCTCTACTAGATTTTTTGCTATTATGTTTGCTTCTTTGGTTGGTGTGGGTATTACTACGATGTATTTAGTTAATTCACATTGTATCGTAATTGCGTAACGATTATTGTTGATTGTTTTTGGTAATGGACCTATTGTATCTATGGATATTATTTCGAATGGTTTTGATGGTGTATTGGTTATTATTTGTTTTTCTTTTGTATGTTTTATTATTTTGTTCTTTTTGCACGATTCACAGGCCTTTATGAATCGAGAAATAGATCCTTTCATGTCCTTCCAATTGTAATATTCTCTTATTTTCAGGTACAGTCGATGCTGTCCTATGTGTCCTGTAGGGGTTTTATGGTGGTTTTTTAATATGTACTGTATTTCGCCAGGATCACTAATGAACTTGGGTGGTTGATACATTATTATCTGTATATTTTTAATTGTTTGTTTCGCTAGCGCTTTAAATGTTTATATGGGTACCTCTTTAAATATTGTTTCGTTGTTTGCTATAGCGATTTTCTTTATTTGCATCTTATTCATTTCTTTTTCCAATGCTGAAAGTGTGAACACTAGAGTTCTTCTTCTACTTATATATGTTGTGATTCTGTTTATCATTTTTTTCATTTGCGCGTCTTTGTATATATTGAATATTAAATAGTTATTTTCTACCGTTATTCTTAGTTTAGGTAAGTTTCTTGTTTCGGTCGGGTTTTCAGTCGTATAGATAGTGAGGTGATCAGTCTCTCTACCTTTCGTCTTTTGTCCATTGTCGATAAGTAATTTATAGTTGTTCATATTATTATTGTTGTTAATATTATTCTTTACATTATCGTTAATATTATTATTATGATAGGTATTACTATTACTGTTGATGTTAATATTATCATTATTATTATTAATATTGGAATTATTATTATTGCTATTGCTATTATTTAATTTTTTTGTCATGGACCTAGTGTTGACAGTAAGTACGTTTAAGGCTTTCAATTCGTCTGAGGTTGCAACAATAGACCTTTCTCGTCAAAAAAATTTATATGATAGGATGCTTCCTTTTTTATCCCCAATTCGTTACTGCCGATTGCCGCGATGATTTGCTACCTCTAACTATTGAAAAAATCAAAAATAGTGCAAGCTGCTCATTTAACCCCATATTCTGAATACCTATCTTGCCTTGTTTCCCCGTATTTTTACACCATTTGGATGAATTTGCTGTGGGGAATGGCTGGATGTTGTTGGCTCGAATCAAAACTTGTCGAAAGTAAACAAAGTTCATTTCATATCGTCAACCTGGCGCCCAGGTGGTGAAATCAACGGAGGGCTGGAGCGTTGCCAAAAAAAAATTATTTCCAGATTAAATTTTACTAAACTTCCCAGTTTAACTCAGCCGGAATGCTGGCTGGTTCTAATTCGTATTCCGGCTCCTGTGACACAACCGATTCAAGTTAGAATGTTCAAGGGGTACCATTTCGATGCGGCCTAGCCGCATAACCGAGGCCTAGGAACCGAAGCGGCGCAAAGCCGCTGAGGATCCGCCGGGCGAGGTGGCCACCGACCCGCCGTTGGAAGCAAGCGAACCTGGCCCACTCGTTTGCCCGGCTTACTCAAACATAGGGGCTATCCTTAATTTAAGTCCGACTGAGCGGTAGCGAAGTCGGACAGCACGCGTAAAAGCGATGTGGCGTAGCCACATTGAGTGCTGGACACAAAATAAAATTGGCAACGCTAGTAAAATGTAAACACAAATGAACACTCCGGCTGAACCTATCGTCAATTGACATTTCGACGAGTTTTGATTCGAGCCAATAATATGGGCCCGTACTAAAAGGATGCCAGATCTGCATATATATTAGTAAATCTGCAGATTTTGCATTTTCACTGCAGATGTTTTGCAGATTACAAATATTTAGCAGAACAAAGCCTATGCCAGCCAATTTATACACCAGCCTTCAACATTTTTGATCATTTAAATTATATACATACTACATTTCTATGTCAAATTTATTGAAGATTTTTGTAGCAATCTGCAGACTTTTATATTTTCACTGCAGGCTATTGTTTAAATAGACCTGGCATCGCTGAAATGATTGATTCATATACCTGTCAAAAACATAGAGCATTGCATGAAAATGTATAACCTCACTTTTCTGACAGTTCAGTGTGCTTGTTTACCTAAGACTTGTTTACATGGACTTTTAAAATTTACATTACTTGAATACTTTCGATGCTCTTTGAAAGACTATCAACTCAAGAGGGATGAGGATTGGAACAATGGGAACCTGGTGCCACATTATGCAACCAATTCGAATCGACCTTTTCGCACAAGCTTGAATACAATAAACCTTTCGTTTCGAGATGCGTAATGTCACCCCTGGTTCATACATTGACCAATCGGCGCTGGATGCAAAACCCGGTGGAATATGCTGAATCGTAAGATCAAGCATTGGGCTATAAAACGATTGCTATCTGGATGATGGATAAGGATTTGTACACATTTGTTTGTTTGCTCGTGGGTTAAGTCCTAACAAGATGATCCGATTGATTACTCATTTTTAGGTGGTGAAGTTTACCTGAACTTTATAGGTAACGAATTCGGTCGATGATAAGTTGTTGAAATGATCGTTCAATGCCCATACCGAAAAACGTTTCCATTGGTCAGAATGCCTACCAGCGTGTGATAGCTGCAAACATGAGGACAACATCGCTTTCGAATGGAACAATTATTTATTATTCGTGTACAAGTTCCATTACAGCAAAAGTTTCGTCGATTGACGATTATCGCATTGTCGTTGATTTAGCCGGCAAATGCAAAACAGTGCTCGGCACTGACGATAAGGAGTAAGAAGGATTTGATAGGAGTGATAAGAATGCAGAGCATTATACATTCCGGAAGAATATCAGGGAGGAGATATTATATGTAAATTTATATTATATCCCGAGTTGCCATCATTTTTGCACCACAATAAAGCTTTCTGCAACTGCTGTCTTGTTCAAATTGGCAGGAAATAACTAGGCAGCGAAAGATAAATTGCATAGTCAATTTATTTACTTTTTCGGAAGGATAAGTAATTAGTATGTTGTGAATATATATGTGTCGCCGGTGTCGTGTGTTATGGTGGTACCGGACGGAACCGTTGGTCAGCAGACCGTCCTCGTCGTACTGGTCATAGATGCGACGTTTTTTCTCTTCTGATAGCACTTGACATGTTTCGGAGATCTGTCTTAACGCTCTCTACTTAGTGCAGGATACGCGAAACCGCTGCTAGCTTTCGAAAGAAAATTCCTAGCTGCTGCTACTCTATCAGTCTCTCTCTCTCTCGACTGAGGACTACAATTTCGGTTGACTAAATTATGCTTTGAAAATTGTACTTCCTGGAATTTCAGCTAACGAGATCAATTCATTGTGAGGAATTTCGCTGCGTTCCAATATTGCTTGCCTCTGTAGGTGATGATGTGTGTGGATTCACTTCGGCAGCCAGGTCTTATGTTTTGGGTAATTTTGCTATCTTATTCTGCTGAATAAATCATCTGGCTAAAGCCTCTACGTTATACTATGGTAACTTTGAAAACGCCCTGCTATTTAATCTTGTAGCTATTGGCAAGTCAGTCCTGGCACTGTTCTCGACTAATCCTGGCACTATACCGCTGACGTCGCACTTATTACGGTGATCAAACTTGGCGAGAGCGGCAGTCGTTTCGTCGGAATTGTTCACTCGACAAGCAGGAAGTGCAAGGACTCTGCTACTTATTCCTGAGCCCCTCGTTGAAACCTTCGTCCTGTCGGAGTGTTAGTTTCGTCCGATACCGGAGCGTATTGCTGAACCGAAGCAGTCTGCTACTGGCGCTGCTTCCTTCGAATCGGAATCGCTGAATATTCCCGTTAGCCGAATGTCCAACGTGGCCGAAGGCAAACCGATTGCAGCAACACCACCAACCGTAGCTGAAATTTTGGCCTTTAATCCAAGTACCTGCCACTGACATAGCGACAAACGAGTGCGGCGCAGGTTGGACCATCGGTTGACTCGGTGCCGGACAGGGTGAAACAGCTGCAACAGGAGCGGACCTAGTATGGGGTGTTTTTTTTTTTTTTACAATGGAGAAGACCTTTATGTCCTAGCCCAGTACACGTGCTAACGGTAGGGTCCAATCTACCACACGGGGTGCACTGGGGGCGTGTCGGACTCGAATGGTGACCAGCCATTAATACCGACTAAACTCCATTGGGCTCCGCCATCATTCCTCCCAGGAACTACCTCTCGGTATTACTTCTGGGGGGATGGCTGTACTAAATGTACTCATTCACTCTCACTCACGCGATCATACATCCTGTATGAGGCTTACTTGGGTGCTCTCTCAATCACACTTTGATTCACTCTCAAACACTCCCACATGAGGCTGACTTTTGTGCTCACCTTTTACGTTCCATGCGAGGCTGACTTGTGTGCTCACCTTACTCATTCCTTGCTAGGCTTACTTTTGTGCTCGCCCTACCCATACATGTGAGGCTGACTTGGGTGCTCACCCTATCACCTGATTCACTCTCAATCGTGCCACTCTATTGTACCTTTGTCACTCCCTCTGGCATCCCATGTGGGACATTTTTCTTAGGCCCCACTTCTGACATACCATGCGAGGCTGACTTTTGTGCTCACCTTTTTCATTCCTTGCTTGCTACCAACCTGTGAGGCTGACTTTTATGCTCACCCTTAACATGCAGTGTGAGACTGACTTGGATGCTCACCCTTTCACTCCTCTGCCACGCCATGAGGCATCGATAGCTTAGTTCCAACATACTACGCTACGACCCTCCCGTCTTGGCATGAGGCAGTCCACTTATACGCCTATACACTCACTCTTCTGTCTTGCTTCGGGGTGGCTGGGTTTACCCCTTACGCGGTTGCTATTCGCTGCGCCAACCTACCTCGGCATGAACAGACCATTCACTCTCTTATTTTGCGCTTGGCCTTTTTCGCTCCAACTAACCAATCACTAGTTAGCCGTGCCCGCCGTCTGTTGCTCGGTTCGCCAGATTACCTGTAGCCTACTGGCAATCTGGATGGTAGCAGCCGAGACTGCGTTCCACTTCTCCACCGTTTGACACATCCGCTGAATAAGGGTATCCGGGGTTGTGTCCCAGCCACAGACGTCAAGCATTGCTCTTCTTTCGACGTCGAACCGATGACATACGAACAGTATGTGCTCGGCAGTTTCATCTACACCTGGGCAGTCCGGGCAGACTGGGACCTCCGCGTGTCCGAACCTGTGGAGGTACTGACGGAAACAGCCATGGCCTGACAAGAATTGTGTCAGGTGGAAGTGAACTTCCCCATGGGGTCTTCCCACCCAGCTCGATATGCTAGGTATCAGCCGGTGGGTCCACCTACCTTTCGAGGAGTTGTCCCACTCACGCTGCCATCTGGCGACCGAGGTCACCCTGGTGCGCTCGCGGGCTCCCCTATTTCCACGTAGCTCAAAGCACTCCTCATCTTCCCGAATGACCAGCCCGACTGGCATCATGCTCGCTATCACGCAGGATGCATCGTGTGATACCGTGCGGTAGGCAGATATCACTCTGAGGCACATCACGCGGTAGGTGCTCTCCAGTTTCTGTAGGTAACTGGTTACCCTCAGTGCTCTTGACCATGACGGGCCGCCGTACCTGAGGATAGATACGGCAACGCCTGCCAGTAACCTACGTCTACTGGCGCACACCTTTGAGCTGTTGGACATCATTCTCGATAGTGCCGCAACAGCAGTCGACGCTCTCTTGCACGTATAGTCGACATGGCTGCCGAAGGTCAGCTTGTCGTCTATAATGACTCCGAGAGACTTCAGACTTCGCTGTGAAGTGATCGCGACTTCTCCCACATGGATAACTGCATGTTGTGCCGACTTGCGGTTGTTGACGATAACTACCTCCGTCTTATGATGAGCGAGCTCCAGGCCTCTCGCGCTCATCCATTCCTCCACCGTGCTAATCGCGTGTTCTGCGGTTAGTTCTACCTCAGGAATTGACTCCCCGTAGACCTCCAAGGTTACGTCGTCGGCAAAGCCGACGATCTTGACCCCAGGAGGGAACTTCAGTCTCAGAACCCCGTCATACATGAGGTTCCATAGCACCGGGCCTAGGATCGAGCCCTGCGGGACTCCGGCGGTAATCGGAACCCTTTTCTGACCGGCATCGGTCTCGTATAGCAGTACGCGGTTTTGGAAGTAACTTTCCAGGATCCGGTACAGACCCACCGGTAGGCTAAGCCGGTGTAACGAGAGCGCGATGGCATCCCAGCTTGCGCTGTTGAATGCATTCTTCACGTCAAGTGTCACTAACGCACAGTATCGAATACCTCGCCTTTTTCGTTGGATCGCTATCTCGGCAGTATTTATCACTGAGTTGAGAGCGTCCACTGTGGACTTACCCTTCCGTATGTAGTATGGGGTGTAAAGGTCATCAATTGCCATAGATCACCAAAATGCTCTGCGACTAACATTGTGAACAAAACAAACCAAACGAAATTGATCGCAACAACGATAAAATAATCTAAATTTTACCCAAACATTTGAAAATGAGAAAAAGGCAAAAGAAGTTTTGGTCGAATTCATTATAATTCTATTTAAAAATTGAATACTGTTTTATTTAGTTTGATTGCGCATATTGTTTACATCAGACACACCCCTTAATTCATTGAGTACGTATTACACTGCCTTTATAACCCTTTTGATATCAGTTACAATAATCCTTTATAATCATTTTATAATAAGTGTATTGCTAGTTAGGACTTTTATATCAGCCGGGCCCTTTTATAATTTGTTATAAAATCATTATCAAAATTCTTCATAATCCATTGTTGCGTTATGTTTATGTACATGGCCAGATAGATAGTTTTTAACTGGGACGGAACGTGTGGATACGAAAAAACCTAATGTCAATTGTAGCCAGGGGGAGCTGTCAAATGCAGCCAAAGGGAACCGTCAAATGCAGTCAGGGGGAACTGTCAAATGTAGCCAGTCCATTTAAAATATGTGTGGAAGAAAGAGTGGCTATGCAAGACAAGAGATAAAATGAACAGAAAAAAGAAAAAGAAAACATCTATCCACAGGTTCTGTCCCAGGATTTTAATAGAGAACATCAAAATTCGATTTGTTTGCATTTGGCAGTAGGCCTTTTTCAAATGTTTGGCTAGAAGTTCCTTGCTTGTTCAATGAATCATGTACAAGAAAAGTAAAAATGTTAAATTTAACGGAACAATGTATGATGTCGACATCAATTAAAAAATCAGCTGAGCGACCTTGTTGGGAAAGTGTTAACATTTGGCAGCGAACCAAACCAAGTTTCTCATACTATGATCGAATCAACAAAAATTCCAAGATCATGTAAACAATCTCTTTGAACTGTCAAAAAAGTGAGGTTAAACATTATCATGCAACGTTCTCCACCGAGAGGTTCACTTTAGTTTGTTTACATAACCAATGAACTTTGTACCGCGACTCACCACTTCATTTGCCGCGTTGCCAGGAAGCCAAGCAAAAATATACAAAACAGTGCTGCCTAAACACATATTTTGAGTCCCACCATTCTTGCAAAGGTGAAAAAATACTCAACATTCTTGCATTTTTCAAATTTAAAAAAATCATAAAAAAATCACGATAGCTCTAAAATGTCTCATTTCAGCGGAAATATTCTTAAAAATGTGTAGTCTTTTGAATAA
Source organism: Topomyia yanbarensis (assembly GCF_030247195.1). Lineage (NCBI taxonomy): Eukaryota > Metazoa > Arthropoda > Insecta > Diptera > Culicidae > Topomyia > Topomyia yanbarensis. The sequence continues at coordinate 236,946,228 of NC_080672.1, read as the reverse complement.
AAATAAGAAAAAAGGGGGTTAGGTCGGACGAGAAAGGTCTATTCTGGATAAGGCATCCGCTGTAGCGTTGCTTTTACCAGGAATGTATTAAAGTCGAATTCTTCTAAATCTAGTCTCATTCTAGTGAGTTTGGAGGTTGGGTTTTTCATATTAAATAAAAATACTAATGGTCTATGGTCTGTTCTGACCGTAAATTTTCTTCCGTATAGGTAAGGTTTGAAATAATTTATTCCCCAGTGTATTCCTGTTAGTTCTTTTAGTATTGTCGATTTATTTTTCTCTCCTGGAGTGAAGATTTTGCTCGCGAAAGCTATGGGTAAGTCGTTTCCGTTTTTAATTTGGGATAAAACTGCTCCGCATCCTACGTCTGATGCGTCAGTTGTTAGTATAAACGGTTGAGCAAAGTCGGGATATTGAAGTAGTTTTGGTGAGATTAGGTGTGTTTTTAGTGTGTTAAAGGCGTTTTGGCATTCATTTGTCCAAACGAACTGTTTATTTTTCTTTAGAAGTTGATTTGGTGGGTGTGGTATTGTTGCAAAGTTTGGCACAAATTTGCGGTAATAGTTACAAAAAGCTACAAATCGTCTACAGTCGTCACTATTTTTGGGTATGGGGTAGTTGTTAATAGTGTCGAATTTGGAACTATCTGGTAGTATTCCATTATCTGTAATTTTGTGTCCTACCCAAGTAACCAATAAGCATTATAACGTAGCCTAATATCTGCTTTAGATCCACATATAAAGCTGTCCTAAAAAGCAGTGAAGCCCTAAATACTTATTTAATGCCGATATTATGCCAGAAAATGCGAAATATAGTGCTATTACTGTGCAGAGATTGACAGCTCGTTTCTGCAGTACTAATGCTATTATATAGCAAAAGCATACAAATGTCAAATTTGAAAGCCTTATATTGGCACTACTAATGCTATTAAAAAGCTTCAGTTGGTTGTCATTGTCCGCCATGGTTTTAAAACCATTAATTATGTTTCCTTTCGGTATGATGAGCAAAAAGGAAAAATTTTAAAATAAAATATTCTGTTTAAAACCGTAATAGACCTTTCTCGTCCGACCTAACCCCCTTTTTTCTTATTTTGACATTAAAAATGTCTTACTCCACTATCTGGGGCTAGGTGTCATTCTAAAATCTAAACTATCTCCCATGTAACGAAACTATGTAAGGTTTGCACGCTTATAACTCCAATATTACTAGATGGATTTTAATCATTCATACACCAACCGATTCAGAAACACCTAACTTAAATATTGGTAATAATTTAATATCCCCCCAATAAAAGTAGACTTTTGGAAATTGGTAAAATTAAAAAGTTCACGAAAAACGGGAAAATTACCATTCGTGAGGCAGATTTCTCAGACACAGCCGTCAAAAGAGGGCAGCTTAGTGACTCAATGAAAGACGAGAAGTCATAAATAGAAGCGACGCATGTCCGTTTAAATCAGTTGTTGCTCTTGTCTCATACGAACAACATCGTCTCCGGGCGATGCAATAAGCGCTACCGATTTTCGGCAACGTTGGCATTTGCACACACTCGCACCTATGTGACTAAACCATATACGGTTAGTTTATAAATAGAGGTGACGCGTACCCGTTTGAATCAGTTTTTGTTCTTATGTCGAACGGGTAAGATCATGGCTGCAGCGTGTGGGCACTACAATAAGCGGTAGACGCTATGCATTTTCGGCAGCGGTGGCCGTGTGCGAATTTTTCGGGTACCAGCACGGTGTCACAAAATGATTTGCAAAGTGGGTGGGTGGGGTGGTTTGGATTTAATTCAATACGGTGTGTGCTGCTTAAGAGTGTTGCGTTTGAATAAAATATATTTATTTTTATGCATGCGTGTGCGTTGTAACTTGTTAATCCATGTTTACGGCGCATTGTAGCTGCCTAGGGTAAAGAGCCTATTGGTTTTCATATGTTTCATATTTTGGTTATATGTTTTTTATCAGTAAGGCATCTGACAACGTGCTTCTGTAGTTATTGCACTGTTCAGCAGCGTAGTATTTTATATAGGGGAGTACACTCAGGTTTTATTACGCGGTATTTTTTACGCGAATTTTGAAATTTCCGCGGTTTTCATTTACGCGTTTGTTTTAAATTTAGGCGGTTTTCATTTGCACGGCCTGTATCCCCTGCGTAAACAAAACCTGAGTGTAATTGCATCAGAAACAATCACATTCCCAGCAGAACTTTTTGTTTTCTAATTTCAAACACTTTTGTTTCGTACTGTACACAACGGAAAATTTTAAAACAGAACTTACCGTCCCAGCAGCAGTTTAGGCGGGTGTTCTTTTTCGATTCAAATTCAAGCCATGTCTTAATCGTTACTGGACTTAAAATTGTTTTCCCAGTTTATCCAGTCAGAGTATCTGTCCTGCCCTATGTAGTTAAAACACAGTTCTAATTGCGTTTTAAAGTATACAACAAATTGAACGATTAGGTATACTAATTTAAATTTTAAAATATATCTGTTTGAAATTATGCAACAAACCGCTGTACTGAAGATATAATTATGTCAGTCCTATTACCACATAAAACACCTATATAACATAAAACGCTGCAGAATTGGTTTAATAATACAATGTTTACACTACAGAGTTATAACACGTTTTAATAATTAGCAACAAGAGAAAATGTCACCAAGATAGCATAAAACCCGTTTTAACTGGTAGTGCGAACGTTGCATAACAATGTAATGTATCAAATAATTTCATTTTTTTTACCACTAATCGATCAAGAAATACTTAACCTTAAGATTATTTACTTAAGTTCATTAATACATTATTGAAAATTTAAATGGAAAATGAAATTTCATATTTCATGAAGAATCTGTATATTTCCGTTGCTGGGCGTGGGCTTCCTCGTCACGGTTCTAAATATGGAACTTTTCTTTTAAATATATTTTCTGGACAGACCAGCCTATTTTTACTAGATGGATTAGCCAAATAATGCCAATCACCTAGTGAGATACTTGATTAATTAATAGATTACCGTTAAAAGACCTTCAATAAATTATGTTTTAATGGGGAGGGTATATAGCAAATTGTAACATAAAAAACAGGCGAGTGAGCAAGAACTTGAGTCGATATGTGTGATAGATAAAATACATTTGCACGCTCTTGAAAAAAGCTACATTTTTAATGTCACCGTGGTCGTGTCCTGTACACAACCCTTTAATTTTTTGGTGGAAAGACTACACTTTTTTAAGAATATCTCCGTTAAAGTAAGACTTTTAAGAGCTATCGTGATTTTTTAATGATTTTTTTAAATTTGAAAATTGCAAGAATGTTGAATATTTTTTTCACCATAGCAAGAATGGTGGGACTCAAAATGTGTGTTTGGGCAGCACTGTTTTGTAAATTCCCGATTGAGTTCTTGGCAACGCGGTAAATGAAGTGGTGAGTCGCGATGCAAAATTCATTGGTAATGTATACAAACTAAAGTGAACCTCTCGCTGTAGAACATTGTGTGATGAAAAAGTTTAACCTCACTTTTTTGACAGTTTAGAGAGCTTGTTTACATGGGCTTGGATTTTTTTTTATTCGATCGTAGTATGAAAAATTTCGGTTCGCTGTTAAATGTTAACACCTTGTAAACAAGCGCGCTCAGCTGTCATTTTTTATTTGATGTCGTTTTCATGTAATGTTCCGTAAAATATAAGATTTTGACTTCTAAACGATTCTTTGAAGCAAATACAGATATGCTAAGATGGAATGCTCCGACGATTTTTCTAGGACACGTTTTACACAACCCAGTATACCAGTAAGGCACAACGTCAAAGTGACAGTGTACTTTGATGGAATATTGCTAAAACTGGTTATCCTGTAATATTTATTTTTAATTTTCTGACGCTTTCATATGTTATGATCATTTGTTGATGGCGCCTGTGGTTGAGTGGTAAGCGTGACCGTCACTCATTCCAATTTGCCTGGGTTCAATTCCATCCGACGTCGTTGACATTTTTCTGAGGTGAAAAAATCTGTGGTCACGTCTTCCTTCGGAAGGGAAGTAAAGCCGTTAGTCCCCGGTCTATGAGTTTGGTGGATCGATGTCTAGTCCAGATAGTGAAGTCACCTCTCTGGCGTCAGTAAAGAAGTGATCCAACCCAGTTAAGCTCAGCCGGAAATGAACTGGAATTCTGGCTGGTTCCAGTTCGCATTCCGGCTCCAGTGACACAACCGATTCTAATTAGAATCGGTTGTGTCACTGGAGCCCGTGTGCGAACTGGAACCAGCCAGAATTCCAGTTCATTTCCGGCTGAACTTTATTGGGAACTTCTATACTCTTACAAAAATATCCTCCTCCTGTAATACTTGTGGAGTACGCAGTAGTATATACGGCCTCTAGCAAAAGCAAGTATCGGACTAACCATTCCTTCACTTTCCTTCGCGATCTACGTTCGGGCCTGGCCGGCGCCGGTATTGATCAATAAACACTTTAGGATTATGAGGAGTTGCACATTAACAGATGTTTTGCTACTCCCAAGCATAATTATCGATAACGGAGTAGCAGCCAGGGGTGTTCGCACAAGCTCATACGTTATGATTATTTGCTTGAAGATAGTGAAATCTTTGAACAAATGCCGCTGTTGAAGCGCCTTTTAATAGTGTTCGATGTTCAGTAGCACCGCAGTCATACCTTGTACCCAGCAACTTAGTTTTCATCGTTGTTGATTGAATTGAACCTAGTTTTCAAAACTATTCCGATTAATCCGGGTCTTCCGAATTATTCAGGTTGTTCAATCATTGGTCGCCAGTTGCCTGTCTCATTGCACTCCCACCGCCTGCGCAGCTGTTTTGGCCGTGATTGCAAATAACTTTTATCTTATTTAGATTAGATAATTGCATTATATAAAATATCAAGCAATGCTTTGAATTCGCACAAAGTTATAAAGCCACCGAGCAGTCATTGAGAGGAAAACAATTTAGAGATGGCAGTCCAGATTTTCTTAGGAGTGGGATAGAAACTTCGAATTAGTTTGAATTTCTAGAAATATCTTTGCTTTTATTAGGGCATTGAATTCCCAACTAAATTTTATTCAACATTGCATATAAGTTCTGTTACATGTTTTTAAAAAGAAACACCAATCTACGTTGTCTTAAACCGATTTCGTTGGTCATGCCGCCTTTCCCAGGCGGGACTTCCCATACTGTACATGAAAGCAATTCTTTCCCATAGGCAGAACTCATGAGCACCGCCGTTACTCGCATTTTTGCTCCATGAGACAATTATACACAAAACTATCAGTAACATTACATTTTTAGAAACAAATAGTTGATTCAATCTATCTATCTATATCTATCTATCTATATCTATCTATCTATATCTATCTATCTATATCTATCTATCTATATCTATCTATCTATATCTATCTATCTATATCTATCTATATATATAAAAGTCAATGTTTGTATGTATATGATTTATGGACTCCCAAACGGCTTGATCGATTGACGTTAAAAATTCTACATAGTAGGCATTTGTTATGGAGCGTGTTTGTGTGATATTGATTGGGGATTATTTGCCCGCCAGATGGCGCACTCTTGAGCAACTCTTGAGCACGAACGTTAGTCGTTGATGTGGTCGCTGTTGTTTTTTCTCACACCATGCATTCCAGCTCGGTGCACGTAGCAGCCTGGATCATATAAATTATGTACCAAGATACTATCTGGGACATTCCTCAAATTACTGCTCATTTCATCCCATGCCGTAGGTTGTAAAGCAATCACAATTCGCAACGTTCATCGTTCCGTTTGCTGTGCATCTCAAAACGACCAAATAGAATGAATCTGTAAACGGGGAATTCTGCCATCTGCCCTACAATTAAACCAGTGTTTATTATCACAGCGTATTATCATCTGTTTCTCAGACCGCTCAACAGTAGTCAGCCGTTTTTAGAAAATGAGCAGTAATTTAGTATTCTACTAGTCATGCGTGACATTGTCAATTGTATCTAGCTGAAGCATCCTGGTCGGGCCGTAAACTGTTGCGAGACTATTTTTACGAGTTCCTGGAGGTTAATCAGATAAAGGATCTTAAAACAATTTCGTCGAATACATCCAACCGAACCTGCGTTTGGAACTGGATATCTCCGCTAGTGTCCGAGCATCGATTGCTGTTTGATAAACGCGTAGACTCTGAGCAACACTTGCCACGAAGCATGCCGAGGGTCAATTGCTCAAGTTACCCAGTTTTGTACTTGGTAGCAATACGAGAATCCATTTCACATTACTAAAAGCAGGAGTTTCTGGTGAAGTTATTTGAGCCAGTTCACTAACGCCTCGGCCGCACAACTCTAAAAGTGATAAAATACATAAACAAGCGAGCGAGAAATTTACCAAAAAGAATTCATACCATGTCCTAAACACATATGCCACCGTGTTTTCTATCCAGAGCCGTTTGATCAATGTATGTGCCAGGTTCCTAATGTTACAATCGTCATCCCTCTTGCAAGTGAAAAATAATGCTTTTGACAGGTATATGAATGAATTATTTTAGCATCAGTGATGCCAGGTCTATTTAAACAATAGCCTGCAGTAAAAATATAAAAGTCTGCAGATTGTCACAAAAATCTTTAATAAATTTGACATAGAAATGTAGTGTGTTAATATTTTCAATGATCAAAAACGTTGAAGGCTGGTTAAAATTTACTGGCATAGGCTTTGTTCTGCTAAATATTTATAATCTGCAAAAAATCTGCAGCGAAAATGCAGAATCTGCAGACTTCTTAATATAGATGCAGATCTGGCATCCTTTTAGTATTCCCCACAGGAAATTCATTCAAATGGTGTAAAAATACGGGGAAACAAGGCAAGATAGGTATTCAGAATATGGGGTTAAATGAGCAGCTCGCGCTATTTTTCATTTTTTCAATAGTTAGAGGTACCAAATCATCGCGGCAATATGCGCTAACGAATCGGGAATAAAAAAGGAAGCATTCTAGCATATAAAATTTTTTGACAAGAAAGGTCTATTGAGTCTGTTCTAACGCATTGTAATGAATATCCTTAATGGGTTTTCGTTCTCACATGATATGAATGTTTACGAAAATTACCTTTAGTACGTCTCGAACTGAGGTACCTTGCCTCGTCCTTCACGGTAAGTGCGCTGCGTTTGCTTCCTGGACTATATTGTATATGTTCGATTGAAATTAAATATGCCGAATATAATCTTCAAGAAGAGTTGCATAACAAATAAACCCACAGCATTACAATAGCATTATATCAGCTTTTTATATGCTCTATAATGGCATTAAATGCACTTGTAAAGCTTACATGCTTTAAAGATCCTTGAAGCATGTACGCGTTATATCAGCTTTATATACGCATATAGAGCAAGCTATAATGCTATATGTCGGCTGTGCAGTTATGCATTATTGATGCTAATAAAGAGCTTTATTGCGTTGTTAATGCTGTAATGGAGTTTCAATGCAACATTAGTGCAAATGTATAGCCAATATAGTGCAATGGCTTAATGCTTATGGTTACTTGGGTAGATACGTGACTTCTGTATTGAAAAAATTTAATTTTCGATTATATTTTCTGATTCTGTCGAAGACTTGCTAGATTTTGCAAGTGGTGCTGGATGGAACATCCAATAACAATTATGTCATCGATATAGACGAATGCATGTTCTGGTGTTAGTCCAGCCATTGCGATTGTCATCATTCTCTGAAAACTGTTTGGGCTAATATTTAATCCAAAAGATAAGCGTGTGAATTGGTAATGACCACTCTGTGTTGAGAAAGCGGTAAATTTTCTAGAGTTTTTTTCTAACGCTATTTGGTGAAAACCAGACATTAAGTCTAATGTTGAAAAGTATTTGGCTCTGCCAAGTTGATCTAAAGATGTGTCGATTCTAGGTAGGGGAAATTTGTCTGCCAGGATTTTTTTGTTGAGTTGTCTGAAATCTATTATTAGTCGCCATTTCTTGGTTTCATCATTTGATTTCTTTGGTACTAATAAAATTGGACTGTTATAGGATGATATTGAAGGTTCTATTATTTCGTCTTTTAGCATTTTAGTAATTTGAGTTTCTATTTCTGTATTTTGAGAATGGATTGTTTTATAATTGGGTATGTATACGGAGGTATTGTCCTTTAAATTAATGTTTTGGTTGTAAAAATTGTTAGTCGACAGTGGTTCGGCAGTGAGTGCAAAAATGTCTGAATAGTTTAATATTAGGTTGCTTAATTCTTGTTGTGCGTAGCTTGGTACATTTGTCATGTCTATCTCATTTAAAACTTTTTTATTTCTCGTATTATTCTTATCTTTATTGTTAATTTTCATTATATTGTAGTTTGCTAAGGGTTCCATTTCAGGTTTAAGTTCTAAGTTGGATATATTTACAGTTGATTTCGTTGTGTTCATTATTTTTACATAGGGATTTTGTGGAGATATGATAGCGTTTCCTACAAAAATTCCAGGTGCAATTTCTGTAGAGATGACTACCATGTCTTCCTTAAGATTGTTGTTACTTAATTTTCTAATCACTTCGCATCTCTGCGGTATTATGAAATTATTGTTTACGCTGTCTTGTATAGGTACGGACACGATAGTATTATTTACTGAGAAATTTAATAACCAACATTCGTAATCGATTATACATTTATGGGAGGAGAAAAAATCTCTGCCCAAAATGCCATCGGTTTGAATGGGAAAATCTGCGTTAACTAGATGAAAGTTATGTTTAATGATTATGTTATTTCCGAAATTTAATTCAGTTTCGGTCAGTGCTGTTGTTTCTATTTCGCCTTCCGTTATTCCAGATAATTTTATTTTGATTTTGTCATTTACTAACTGTTCTGGTATTATTCTATTACTCTTAAAAATAGGGATATCTGCACCAGAATCTATTATAAACGTACAGATCGAATTGGCCATACGCACTCCAACTTTTATGAAGTTAGAAGCGCTTATATTTAGAGTCAACACATTGGCCCAAAAAATGGTTTTGAATTTGTTGTTGTTGCTGTTCGCTCGGTGCACGGACCGGCACAGCTGTTTGCGCTTGGCCTGACCAAGGCATGACATGCATGATTGCGGTTCAGTATTTGCTAAGTACATGTTTTGTCGATTCTGCGGGAATAGATTTGTTCCAGATCGAGTCTGTTGAGGTTGGTAATGACCACGGCCTCGTTGGTTATTATACACGTTTCTATGTGGATAAGTATAATTGTTATTATATGATCGCTGTGGACCGTTATAGCGCTGATTGGTATTAAAATTTCGCTGAATTGCGTCGTTCCTCCCGTTTCTTCTTTGGGAACGATAATACTGCTATGTGTTATAGTAACTTGGGGGGTTTTGGAAAGAGTTTCGTTTAACTCGGTTGTCCCATCTGTTCGTATTTTTATTTATGTTTAGTAGGGTGGCGGATTCTTTTTCATTACAAGTTTCGTTTTCAACCATTAAGTCGATTGCGTCGCTTAATGTGTCAAATTTGCCGACTTTTAACATCATCTTAGTTTCGGGGAGGCGTGAGCCGCTTATCAGTGCTTGTATACCCGCCTTTTGTGCCTTCTTTTTGGCTACTTCACCCGGAAAGGCTTCTCGGATGTATGCGTTGGCGAGCTGATTGCTCAGTTCGTCGACGCATTTAGCAAAAGTTCGCGGGTCGCTGTTATGTTTTATATTTTTTAAATTGTTTTCTGCGGAATCCGAACTGCTTTTGTCTGTGCAGTTCAATTGAATTTGCATGGCGATCTCAACTAGGCTGGCTGGGACCGCTGTAAAAAGGTCTCTCGCTTTGCCTGTGAGCTTGGTCAGTACTATTTGTATCGCCGTGGGTTTCTGAGCTTCGGTCACGATCGTGTTTATAAAATTTATAGCATCTACGAAACCTTTAGCTCCTTCTTTATTACCATCGTATAGTGAAATTAAAGAGGCTAGCTTCGCTGCCGTTTTAATGTCGAAATTCGCCATAATATTTAATTTAATTAGACGATTCGTAAAAATGATAGCTAAAATTATCCCTTTTAGTCTAAATTTTATTTTAAATTTGTGCAATCTCTTGTTTATTGCAGTTGTAATGTCAAAATTTAACGTTCTCGGAGATTTTTCAAAATAAAATAATTTCTCTGAGGTTAATGTATCCTCATTTATTAGTAGATATTCTTGTATTGCCCTGTAATTGGCTTTGCATAATTTTTCTTTTTCAATTAAATTGGAATAGGAAAATTTCTTAGTGATAGATTTTTTAAAATTATTGTCGATCTTTATTAATGTTTCTATTGCTTTTTCCATATCATGTTACATGTTTTTTTGTATTGTTAAATTTACTGTTTTATCTCTAATGTATATGCATTCTAGACTTGCAAGCGATTTCCTTGCCTTCTTAAACGCTTGGCGCTTGACGTATCTTGTGTACGTTTGGTAAATGGTAAATATTAGTTGTATGGAGCAAATGGTCAGTAATAACCAGTATTTCGTATCTTGGTTATCTTGCCAATTTGCGTGCTGTTTGTTACGTATTGGTTTCGTAACGTTCTTATGGTGGTGGTGGGGCCACACTGTACTCACCAGCTATTAGGGTCGTTTCACGGTTGTCTCCGGGAGAAATTCACACTAGGCGGACTTTTCTTCCCACACTATGGTCACTGAGCGAATCGTAAATAATTTTCGGCGGAAACAAGTACCAAAAAGGACTACACTATAAACAAAATGGACGACACAACTTGTATATATAGACCATACACTATTTTATTTATTAATACTATTTTTTTTAATCTCGGAGCCAGAAGGGCTATTGAAAACAGTCAAATTAATTTTACTTGCGCTTTTATTTGATGAAGTTTCCTTCTCCGTACAACGTTGCGGCCGTGATGACGTTGGTCGACTTGCTGCTGGCTGGATGCGGGGCGGGCTTCGATGTTGGTGCAGGAACTGACGGACGATGGCGACGGGGGACTCCAGACGAAGCAGCAACTCGGCCTATTTGTAGCGGAGGCCTGCGTTTCACTATTGGGCCCGGAGAGTGGTACAATGCGCACTTTATCTTCAACACGAGTGTCTAACACTAAGTCGAGTGGGATTTACAACGTTTTCGGTCTAGTAGAGCCTACCCTCCGGTAATTTGGGTACTGGCATCTATAATGGCGTAAATGACTTGCCAATCACAGACCGTTCTTGCACTCGCGTCGTACTAGTACGTTCACTACACGGAAACCGGTAACCACACTGATCCCACTCGACTGACCGGACAGAACCCTAACGTTCGTGTGGCGGTTCTGAACGGCGAAAACAAGATCCCACGGATCTGCTTATAACACTGCACTTTTTACGTTGGAAACGCGCGGTCATTTAATGACGGTGACAATCGCTGCTGCTGGTCTTCACTCCTCCGGGCCGATGAACTATTAGAGACCGCATTCCTTTTTCGCGGTAGATTTTATCCTTGCCCTGTCCGTTTTCCAAAATATACCCACCGCGCCTCCTCGCATCCCACCCCGCATTTGATGACGGTGATGATGAGATGACAGGACGATAACGGTTGACATTTACAAAAATTTTATCGTTTCGGTTGGTGTCACGAAATATGCTCAAATTTTAGTACAATGTATTGACATGCTAAACGTGCGGTACTTGTTTCCTTGATTTTTTTATAATGAACAATTATAACGAATATAATAACAAAATGAATAATAAATAAACAAGCAAAATAAATAACAAATATAAATAAATAAATAAATAAATAAGCACATAAATATATAAATAAATAAATAAGTAAATAAATCTCTGAACAAATAAATAACGAAACCTACATTTGACACCAACCTGGGCTATTAAGCAGAACTTAAACGCGACTCAAACATGCAAGCACGGAGTAGTAATGGTTTGACGTTTAAATTCTACTTAGACATTTACGAACAATAATTTCAAAGTATAAACAAAGAACAGGCGTCGTCAAATACACGCGATAGACCGTACACTGTTATTTATTTATACGACAAAAAAAAAATAACAATATTTACAAATATATACAAGCTGGGCTCAGTGACCAAAGCGACGATATTGTGACCTAAGAAATCACAGGTCACAATTTTCCCCGACTCGGGTAAAAAAACCCAAATGGTTTTTTTTTTAATGAATGCCGACTTCTAACGCGACTACTTCTTCCCGAGTGCCAGTTTTAATTTCGTGGAATGATTTTTCCAAAGGCCAGAGGAATCTGTCCCACGAAATTACGTGACTCTGAGGAAGTGAGCCTGCCCGTTTTTAGTCTCGCACACTCACCGATTTAGCTGTCACAATCAGGTACGATTCAATCCATCCATCAATCCCAAAACAACTGTGAAAGTTTCACTGTCGAAATTGCCTATAATGCGTCAGAATAAAAGCCGTTGCTGCATTTGCTGAGTAGAATTATTGATCGGATACGCTTCAAATTGCGGAAAATTACCAGAAAGAATTCAGACGGAATTTGACCTTTCTGCTACCATTACCGTCACAAGGGCTATCCTTGGACGAAACATCTAACACTACCGCTTACATACCGCACACACTCACTCAGAATTCAATTTGCCAGCCTTTCATTCCTCTTCATTTACACTCACATTCATACCATAAATAACACTAAACACTAACTTTTAATTATGCTAGGGGCCCCTAAATTTAAATTTGTGCTTTACCGGACTCTTTTTCAAGAGTCGGAAAGACTATTACTTTTGTGAAATGGTTAACTCATTGCGAACTTCTTTTACTCTCTCGACACGCGGGAGAAAACTAGATGAAGTTACGCAGAATTAACCCATTCACGCTTAGAGTGTAAAGTCGACTTAAAACTGGCGGCGGGCAAATGTAACCCCGTCGTAACCCAGCACAACCCTGTCGTCATGTTGTCTATTATCCGATCTGTCACAGCTACTCATACTCAGCTGACTAATGTTGATTGTTTATGTAGTGATGGAAAATAGGATGATTCGTGATGTTGGTAAGTATTTTTGTTGCTAATTATGTTTTTTTTTTGATTTTAGATATAACGTCGAAGTTTGCACCGTTTTTTTGAGATCGGTGGAGGATTCAGGAGGACGGAGAGTTGGCTGACACTGTGCTGTGCAGCTGTGGGTGTTTTTTGTGTGTTTATTTTATTTGTTTTTGTTTTGTAAATAAAGTGTAATCGATGGTGCTTTTTTTATAATTCATTCCGCGGTGGGGCGGAGAACTAGCTAACCGGGTTTCAAATGCACAGCTGGCCAAATACCCAAACTTTTGCCGTTCAAATCCTCCAGCTCATAGGAAGACGATCCGATTTTCGCCTTGACACGACATGGAAGGAATTGTTGGCCGTATTTGGCATTATAGTTCTGTGCTGCACTAGACGGTTTCATGTTTCTGCGGTATATCAGCTGTCCCTCTACAAAAGCTTGTGCAAACTTGCGGTGCCGTAAATTATAGCGCTGTTGGGAAGCGTTGTGAGCTTTCGCCAGATTTTTGCGGACAAGGTCGTAGATTCGCTCAAACATTTTCGATCGTCGTTCTTCCATCTCTTCCGAAGTCAGCTTTACATCGAGACGGGTGAGTAAATGATCGGTGCCAACTTCAGAGTACTCGTGACCGTGATTAATGAAGTATGGTGTGAATCCAGTCGACGAGTGAACACTGGTATTCAAAACCATCTCGATCTCCGACACACGAGTGTCCCAAAGGCGTTGGTCCTCCCTCACGTATGTCCTGATAGCAGCATTGATAGTTCGGTTGACTCTTTCGACCGGGTTTGCCTGTGAGTGATATCGTGAGTTGAGCCAGTGGGCAACTTTGAAACGATCCAACAGCTCCTTGAACTCTTTGGAAATGAAACTGCTTCCGTTGTCAGTGATTATCACTTCAGGAACCGAGTTTCTCAGGAACCATTGGTCTTTCAAAATCGCACACATGGGGGCACTACTGACATTCCTCACAGGCTGAACCACTACCCATTTCGAAAAGTAGTCACAAACTACCAAAATGTGCTGACTACCGCGACGAGTGCGGGGGAGAGGGCCAATGAAATCCGCTGATACGATCTGCCAAGGGCGGGTGGCAATTTTCATGTTTCCCATGGCAGGTGCAACAGGGACGGAAGAAGCTTTGACTTCCTTGCACATTCCACACTGTTGAACGTACCGCCGTATTTCAACTGCCATCTTAGGCCAGTAGAATCTTTGACGGATCCGTGCAAGGGTTTTGTCGTAGCCTGGATGAAAGCAATCGTCGTGGTACTGTCGAAGAATATTTGGAACTTCGGTGGGCGGGGGAATCATTTTCCACTCGAAGCGAGTATCACAGGGATTATCGTTCACGGTGATAAACTTAAAGAGTTTACCATCGTCGATCTTGAAATCTACAAAATCATCGGGCCGGCGGGCTACTTTGTCGGACATTGACGCGTACCACGACGATTCTTGAATAGCTGCGATGCTTCGCGAGAGGGCGTCCGGAACCACGTTCTCCTTGCCCTTGCGATGCTTGACGGTCATATCGAATTGCTGCAGATTCAACGCCCATCGGCTGCATCGTGACCCGACCTTCCATTTTGTACTGAGTATATGGGTCAGCGCGGAAGAATCGGTTATTAGGGTGAAATGGTAACCCTCAATATACCCACGGAATGCATCGATGGCGAGAATGGCTGCAAGCGCTTCCTTTTCTGCGGCATGGTAGTTCTTCTGGGGCGTTGTCAGTTTATGGGAGTAGAATGAAATGACCCGTTCTACCCCATCCTGTTCTTGTGTGAGAACCCCAGCTACCGCCACGTCACTAGCATCCGTTTGGATACAGAACTCCTTGCTGAAATCAGGACTGCCCAAGACTGGTGAAGATATCAGCCGCTCTTTGATTTCGCAAAATGCCTGTTCGGCGTCATCGTTCCAACGGATGGTTTTCGTTTTGCTTTGCAGAAGGTTTGTGAGTGCAGCGGTCACCCCGCTAAAGTCTAAGATGAAGCGCCGATAGTAATTCGCCATTCCTAGGAATCTCCTTAGTTTTGTTACGGTATTGGGCCGTTCGTATTCGACAATAGGACGAACTTTTTCCGGGTTGGCTCGAAGACCGTCTGTATTAAGGAGATATCCCAGGAAGGGAATCTCAGACACTCCAAACTTAGACTTTTGG
Source organism: Topomyia yanbarensis (assembly GCF_030247195.1). NCBI lineage: Eukaryota > Metazoa > Arthropoda > Insecta > Diptera > Culicidae > Topomyia > Topomyia yanbarensis. Next base: position 236,931,124 of record NC_080672.1, on the reverse strand, counting down.
AGGTTTATGCTTAGGTTTGCTTCCCTTAAGCGACGTGCAATCTCCACTAGAAGGCGTTCATGGTGTTCGAATGTCTCCGTCACCACAACAATGTCGTCGAGATAGACGAAGACGTACGGTTCAAGCATCCCGTGGCCCAGGACATTGTCCATCAGTCGTGCTAACGTAGCAGGACTGTTGATCAACCCAAAAGGCATCCGTGTGTACTGGAATAGCCCTTTGCCCTGTACACAAAAGGCCGTGTACTTCCGCGATTCTTGGTCCAATGGAACCTGGAGAAATGCTTCAGACAGGTCTATCGTGGACAGGTATTTAGCCTTGGGAAGTTGACCTAAAATTCGACCGGGATGAGGCAACGGATAAGCATCCCGAACAGTCCGCTCGTTAATCTTGCGCGCGTCCAAACAGAGCCGAACTTTGTTGGGCTTGATGACGGGCACACAGTTAAGCGACCAATCCGAGTTGCTCCGTTCCAAAATCCCTAAACCCAACAGTCGTTGCAGCTCGACGGCTACCAGATCCTGCGTCTTCGGAGACATCACGTATGGAAACTGGCGGACTGGCGGTTTATTTTTCCATTCCTCTCCCAACACGATGCGATGCTGAGCTCGGTTGGTCAGGGTCAATTTCCCTTCTTGAGCAGGAAGGAAAAGTTTTTTTATGTTTTCAATAACCATGATTTCATCGTCGGTGAGAATGTTTTCAGAACTAGGGTGTTTGGTGATAGATACCGATGCAGTGGACTCAATTCCTCCACAATTTTGCATTGCGCGCTGAATTTTGAATTTCCTCCAAAAGTCCATTCCGCAGATGCAATCTATGGACAGATTTGCAACTACCAAAGTAGGAACTATTTTTACACATCCTTGGAAGGCAAATGGAAGATGAGCCTGACCTTTAATTTGCAGTTCGTCTCCACTTGCAGACCGTAGAATCACGTTTTTGGAAGGGCGATGCAACTTTTTGAATTTTAATTTAGAGAAAAGAGATTCACTGATAAGCGTGTGATTGCTACCGCTGTCCAAGAGAGCCCGTACCGGGTAACCGTAAATCTTTACGTGTGCGTACGGTCGGTTATCGTGGGGGACAGGGTAGGTAATTTGAAGAATTTCTGTAGATTCAGCGTAAATATCTCTGGTGGCCTGTACCCAGTAAGGGGGAGGCGTACGTTGAAGAAAACAATCTTGACTTACGCGTTGGGTGTCTGCGAACGACGATTTTGGTTCGCGTTTGGTCCGTTTTTTAAACAAAACGGGCAATAGTTAGTCGGAAAACCGCGAAGACCGCACGTACTGCAAAATATGCCCCGGGGCTGTCTACACATCGCTACGTGATGACCAATCCTCCCGCAATTGTAACAGGTATTGGCCGGTGGGGGAATGTGCGTGTTTATCAATTCTTCCAACGTGAACTGTGGACGAGAATTGAACCCAGATGGCACCGCGACCGGGTCTGGTCGGGCGGTATTTTGAGACGAATTTTGACCCGTTTGGGTGTTCGGTAAGGATTGCTTGTTTTTGTTAGGAAGTTGATTGGGACGAGACGAATTAGTGGATGTGTGTGAATTGTTTCTATTTTGGTTGACCTGAGACACTGCTGCGGTTTGATCTATCACCTGTTGAGTCTGGGATTGGTTCTTGTTTTTTTTCTTCGAATTGTTTTCAGAGCTTTCAACCACTTGGACATTCCTGTCCGTCCCGAAAACCTTGTTGTATGCCGAGAAATTTAATGCATCTAATTTCTGTCCAGCAGCAACAAGTGTTTCAAGGTCGACAATCGGAATAAATGTCATTTGTCGCTTGTAGTCTACTCGCATATTCTGCTGTAGAATCTATACTTTTTCGTAATTGGGAATCTGAACACTCATGGTTCTGAACAGTTTCTCGATTTCGAAATAGTACTCGTGGAAAGATTCATGTTTTTGTTGACGACGCTGGTAAATTTTCATTTCGATCAACGCGTCCAAATCAGGGTGCATGTAGGTGCGTTTTAATAGGGATCTTTAGGGGTGTGCGGGTTAAGGCATATTCTGATGCAGATTAATACCGTGAGTTAATATCTCAGTCCTTTTTCAATTTTTTGGCCCGAAACTATTGAAAAAAACATTTTTTAGTTTGTTTCCTTTTAGGACAATAACACATCCAAACCCATGCGACTTGCACGACCCTATAGGTTGCCTTATCAGATCTACCATAGTTTGCAGATAAAACTTGGGATGGCAGGTTGCTAGCGGATTGACAAAGTACCAGATCATGCTGTGTGGGGTGCTGTCCCGGTTAACAATGAGGCGAACAAGATATTTGCAGATACGTCATTTAGTAGGACAACTGTCAGTTTGCTGGTTGAGTTTAATTTGGTTTTTTTAAAATTAAAAATCATAAAAGAATAATTTAGGTTTAAAAATGATATGAGTGTACTCGTAAGGACACCCGCTACCAATACATATGAAAAACTGGCACAATTTTTCCAAATTAAAGATCCCTATTCAAATACCAAATGCTGCCAATTCATCAATCTACCAGTGGTTCTTTGTGCCATATACCACTTGAGCGCTGAACCAACAAACAAATGCACAGCCGACTCGAAAAGCTCGACCTCCGACACATGCTCAGCTTGGGATAAAGCCTGTACAATTTCCAAAAACTCATTTAGCTTCAGCCCTTGATCGTCACCACTGTATTTTGTGATGTTCCATTTGGACACAGGAAGAGTGTGACGGTTGTGGTACGGTGCGGGGTACGGATTGTGTAGAACACCACTATACATGGGAGGTGAATTTCGTTTAGGGAAAGATGGGATAGCCGAAGCATGGTTGTACATCTCGGGATTTGCTCCAGTAGGATTAGAAATTCTCGTCGGATGATAGGGAATATTGTATGTATTGTTGGGAATTGGTATATTGTTAGAATGTGATGTACGATCTGGGATATTTTGAAAATTATGGTAACTAGATGAAGTATCGAATGAATTGGAAGGCTTTGTTGGCGGGAAATTATAGTTTTGAAATGTTCTGAAATTTGTATCGGGTGTTGTGAATATGAAGTAAATCGAGCATGATCGGGAAGAGTTTGAGTTACAGCATCTTTTACTTCTCTTCGTCGAGCTAAATCGGCTTCTAGATCCGTAATTCTCGCTAGCAAAGAATGGATCCAATCAAGGTCATCCTGACTAAGAACGGAAACTCTCGGTCTAGGATTTTCATCTGCTTTGTCTGCATCCAACGGAGCTAAAATATCATTTCCCTCTTGCTGATCACTCTGCAAAGACGAAGCAGAACCCCGAAAGAAATGTTCAAGAACCTCCGCTAATTCAACCACCGTATTTTGCAATTGACTGTGCAAGTTGGGCGACCCCCGCGAGTCCCTCAACACAGTCACTAAACGCATACCGACGTGTACCATTCTAGTGGAACAAACCTTCTTTTCATCATCCTCCTGTTCCAAACACGATTTCAACTCGATAAACTTATGCGTACAAACCTCGACTTCCACAGTAGGATCACCCACTACTCTTCGTGGGAATTTTCCCGACGGATCATCCCTTTCCACCTTCAACTGGTCTCGCAGCCACTTGCGTTTTCGTGAGCGATCGAGACCGATAGACAAACTGACAGAACGGGCAGTCAGTTCATAATTCAGTTCATCGTCGGCTAAAAACTCCACACTCATATCAAAATACCAACCTTGGATCAGCTCACTAGCTTGATCGAATGTGAGCTGTGCCATTGCCATTGTATAAAAAGGCAAAAAATAACAAAATTATCACAAACCACAAATAGTTTTAACACCCGCTAGAAAAGTAAACAAAAACCCGACAAGAAACAAATGTAATGGTATTAGTAAATGTCAAATTCAATCCGATCAATGCTACCTGTGTATGAAATACGTTCAAAACAAACGATCAATTTTTCTACTCAAGCACTAGCAAACGACGGCGTGCCAGATATACAATTTTTCATCACTCGCAACAATTCGCAATTCCACTAATCATAATTAAGTTTCAGGATCAACTTCAAGTTTGGATATCGACCCAATGACTTCGCGATAAATGAAGTGAACAATGTGAATTGAATTTCTCCGGGAGACACAACGAAAAAGGGATTTGCTTCTGGTCTTGGAAACAAATCACTTTTTCTTTTATTTTGCGTTGGGCGCCAATTGTTACGTATTGGTTTCGTAACGTTCTTATGGTGGTGGTGGGGCCACACTGTACTCACCAGCTATCAGGGTCGTTTCACGGTTGTCTCCGGGAGAAATTCACACTAGGCGGACTTTTCTTCCCACACTATGGTCACTGAGCGAATCGTAAATAATTTTCGGCGGAAACAAGTACCAAAAAGGACTACACTATAAACAAAATGGACGACACAACTTGTATATATAGACCATACACTATTTTATTTATTAATACTATTTTTTTTAATCTCGGAGCCAGAAGGGCTATTGAAAACAGTCAAATTAGTTTTACTTGCGCTTTTATTTGATGAAGTTTCCTTCTTCGTACAACGTTGCGGCCGTGATGACGTTGGTCGACTTGCTGCTGGCTGGATGCGGGGCGGGCTTCGATGTTGGTGCAGGAACTGACGGACGATGGCGACGGGGGACTCCAGACGAAGCAGCAACTCGGCCTATTTGTAGCGGAGGCCTGCGTTTCACTATTGGGCCCGGAGAGTGGTACAATGCGCACTTTATCTTCAACACGAGTGTCTAACACTAAGTCGAGTGGGATTTACAACGTTTTCGGTCTAGTAGAGCCTACCCTCCGGTAACTTGGGTACTGGCATCTACAATGGCGTAAATGACTTGCCAATCACAGACCGTTCTTGCACTCGCGTCGTACTAGTACGTTCACTACACGGAAACCGGTAACCACACTGATCCCACTCGACTGACCGGACAGAACCCTAACGTTCGTGTGGCGGTTCTGAACGGCGAAAACAAGATCCCACGGATCTGCTTATAACACTGCACTTTTTTACGTTGGAAACGCGCGGTCACTTAATGACGGTGACTATCGCTGCTGCTGGTCTTCACTCCTCCGGGCCGATGAACTATTAGAGACCGCATTCCTTTTTCGCGGTAGATTTTATCCTTGCCCTGTCCGTTTTCCAAAATATACCCACCGCGCCTCCTCGCATCCCACCCCGCATTTGATGACGGTGATGATGAGATGACAGGACGATAACGGTTGACATTTACAAAAATTTTATCGTTTCGGTTGGTGTCACGAAATATGCTCAAATTTTAGTACAATGTATTGACATGCTAAACGTGCGGTACTTGTTTCCTTGATTTTTTTATAATGAACAATTATAACGAATATAATAACAAAATGAATAATAAATAAACAAGCAAAATAAATAACAAATATAAATAAATAAATAAATAAATAAATAAATAAATAAGCACATAAATATATAAATAAATAAATAAGTAAATAAATCTCTGAACAAATAAATAACGAAACCTACATTTGACACCAACCTGGGCTATTAAGCAGAACTTAAACGCGACTCAAACATGCAAGCACGGAGTAGTAATGGTTTGACGTTTAAATTCTACTTAGACATTTACGAACAATAATTTCAAAGTATAAACAAAGAACAGGCGTCGTCAAATACACGCGATAGACCGTACACTGTTATTTATTTATACGACAAAAAAAAAATAACAATATTTACAAATATATACAAGCTGGGCTCAGTGACCAAAGCGACGATATTGTGACCTAAGAAATCACAGGTCACATGTTCCAAGCTATTGATAACATTTATTTGCGGATCTCCGCTTTCTGTCGGGGATTTACTTGTTCTAGACCCCATTTTTTTCGAAATTTATTATATAGTAATTTAGTATCTAATAATTAAAAATTTAATATACAGTATATAATGATTTAATATCCACCTGTGATATATGCTTTCAGGGTTATTAGGAGTGTTCCCGAATGGCAACAATACGTAAATCAAATTCCGTAAATTTGAACAAACTCAACGCAAAAACGATAATTCAATTTATTTAGAGTCCGTTTAGTATTTTCACTTGTTTCCGTCACTTCCGGGAAATGGTCTCGTACGGTCGTCTAACCCTTATCATGAGCTCGGTTACCTGCGATGCTTCAATAGCACGAACTAACTGTAACAGTCCTCTAGCCTTTAATAAACTCAACCGTACTATTAATTATAAGAATTCAGCACCGTACTTTTAGCTGTTAATCCACTCCGTACTACTATATATATAAGCAACCTTAAAACAATCCTAAACCGTACTTCTAGCTATTAGAGTTTCAATTTAATTTCGCTTTAATGACTATCTCAAACCACTTTTTAATCTCGATATCTTTCTTCGTCGTCGCTATCCTTTTTTTTGTTTGTTTACCACTGACTTGTCAGTTACCCGCTTGCAGCTGGGGCGGCTGACCTCGTTGAGGGTAAATTGATAACGGAGGCGCGTTCGCATGTTGCGTAACACTCCCCCCTCAGTACACAGGCTCCGGGTTCCTGTGTATTCGCTGTTGCGCCGACATCTAGAACCGCCAGCTTGACTGCTGGGCGTTCGAAAATGTTCGCTGTTGTCCTCACTGTTGCACTTCGAACTTGTCCATCCTTCAGCTTGACGTCCACAACACGTCCTTTGGGCCACGTGTTTCTTGGCAGATCTGGATCGACAATGACGACAACATCTTGGTTTAGCTGGGTAATGCCATTTTGTGCGGCGATTTATCGACGGCAAATACTCTCGTAACCATCTCTTCCAGAACAAATTCGCGTGAGTTTGTGATGTTTTCCAAGAGTTCGATAGCGTAGCGAGGCTTTCGTCGTAGGGTAGTAATGGTTTGGAACCACTGGATGAACCTAACAAAAAGTGGCTGGGTGTGATGGCTTCATGTTCGACATCCTCGATGGGTACGTAAGTTAAGGGTCGCGAATTTAGGATATTCTCCACCTCCATGAGGCTGTTCCTGAGAACTTCGTCGGTTGGCAATCTTGGAAGCTTCATATTATTCAGTACTTTCTTAACAGACTGCACCAATCTTTCCCAACTTCCACCCATGTGTGGGCTACTCGGTGGCAAGAACGTCCACTTGGTATCGGCTTCGAGCTCTTGCATGAGCTTCTCCTGATCTAGAGAGCGAATTGCTTCGGTCAGTTCACGATTTGCTCCAACGAAATTAGTTCCACGATCACTGAATAGTTCTAAAGGCGTTCCACGCCTGGCCATGAAGTTCCGCAACGCCATGATACAGGAACTGCTATTAAGCGTGTGGGCGATCTCTATATGGACGGCACGGACTACTAGGCACGTGATGAGTACACCCCATCTCTTCTCAACGCGTCTACCAACGACTACCTGCATCGGACCAAAGTAGTCGACACCAGCATAGGAAAATGGTCGAGAATATGCTGCAAGCCTTGCCAGCGGAAGGTCAGCCATAACGGGCGGTCGCGGACGAGCCCTAGCATTCATACAGGTCTGACATTCTTTCCGTACCTTGTAGCAGACTCTTCGCAACTTCGGGATTCGGTACTTCTGGCGCAATTCGTTAACTGCTGTTTCATGGTTCAGGTGATGGTAGCGCTCATGAAAGAGACGTACGATAAGTGTGGTAATCGGGTGTTTATTTGGTAGCAGTATAGGATGAGCGGAGCCTGGCTGTATGAATTGGCAACCAGCCGCCCTTCCAAGCATGCGAAGTACCCTATTATCGTCTAGGAACGGTGAGCATGTGTATATCGAACTGTGCTTGGGAATACGAGCTACCTTTCTTCCGTCCACATCCTTGGAACGCAATAGCAAAGACATTTCTTTACTAAACTCATCTAGCTGTGCTTGTATATAGATCAAGTTTTCGACTTCAGATAACTCCTGGTGTTTGAGGATTCCGATCATGGGTGTACTCTGATGTATTCTAGCCCGAATATTGCTGTAAAACCGGCGCATATAAGCAACAACTCGGACAAGCTTTCGCCAGCTCGAATATTTAGAAAAGTTAATGACTGGAACTCGAACAGCATGAAGGTTTACCGAATGGTTGATTTCTGTTGTGGTAGTTCCGTGATTCATCGGCTGAGGTGGCCACGAACTTCGCTGCTGCCACATGAAGAAAGGCCCGTTAAACCATCGGCTTGATGGCGAAATAGCAGGAATTCTTTGCCACTTCGTGCCTTCATCTGCGACATTCATTTTTGTCGGAACCCAGAACCATTCCGAAAGTTCACTGTTTTCCAAAATTTCGCCAACTCTGGCGCCGACGTACTTGCTGTATTTCCTGTGATCCGAACGCAGCCAACAAAGAACATCTCTCGAATCAGTCCAAAAAACCGTTTTTGTACTGCTATTCGATGCATTTCTCCTATCGCCTTCGCCAGGCGTGTTCCAATCACTGCTGCTTGAAGCTCCAGTCGGGGAATCGAAACGTACTTTAGTGGCGCTACACGAGTTTTGTCAGTGACGAAGGCACACTCTATCATGTTGCCCTCTTCGTACCGAAAGTAGGCGACTTCTGCGTATCCGTTTTCGCTTGCATCGGCGAATATATGCAGTTGGATTTCATTGGATTTGGCTGACGACGTTGTCATCGTTCGATAACACCGAGGAACGGAAACTGTTTCGACGTTGTGTAACACACTGAGCCATGTTCTCCACTTCTCGAGTTGCTGATCTGCTATTGGTTCGTCCCAGCCAACATTAGAACGCCAAATATCTTGAAGTAGGACTTTCAAGAACATCAGCACGTTTGCGAGAAGCCCAGTCGGATCGTAGACTGACATGAGGATTCGCAGCACCTCCCGTTTGGTTGGGGCTTCCTGTCCAGATAACAGCTCGTGCTTGCATCGTTGCGGAATTTTGAATGTGAACGTATCGCTGATAGTATCCCACCACATGCCCAGAACTTTCTCGGTTGCTAGCTCCCCAGGCTTGTTCAAATCCTTTTGAGAAGAACTGTGATCACCCATGACATCAATAACTTTTTTTCGAATTCGACAACCATCCCCGGATTTCAAACCCTCCTTCAGCGTCTATGAACCGTACATCCTGCGCCAGTTTCACCGCCTCTTCTTCCGATTCGACGCTATAAAGCATATCGTCGACGTAAGTTCCGTTACAGATCGCCTCCACTGCTTCTGGAAACTGGTTCTTAAATCGACCTGCGTTTAGATTCTTGACGTACTGTGCGCTGCTGGGAGAACAACTCGCACCGAACGTCATCACCTGCATGATGTAAACCGTTGGGGTATCGCTGAGGATTCCATCATTCCACAGAAACCTTTGGCAATGCTGATCTTCGTTGTTCATCCGCACTTGATGGAACATCTCGCGAATATCCCCTGAGACCGCTATACGATACTCACGAAACCGCTGTAGAACGTTTGAAAGAGGCGTAACTTGATCAGGTCCTTTCAACAGAAACGAATTTAGTGAAACGCGGCCTACCTTGGCTGCTGCGTCCCAAACCATGCGAAGCTTTCCTGGTTTATTGAGATTTACAACTAGAAAGATCGGCAGGTACCACGAGCGTCCCTTATGCATTGCTTCTTCTTGCTTCGAATGTTTTCGAATATATCCTTTCGCTTTGTAGTCCGCTATCTTCTCTTGGAGAACTCTTGCCAATTCTGGTTCCCGTACTAAGCGCTTTGCCAAACACTCATGACGCTTCAAAGCCATAGGTTTACTGTCCGGCAGCTGGATGTCATCATACCGCCACAGTAAACCGGTCTCGAATTTTCTTCCTAGTTGCTTCGTGTTCGACTGCAGTAACGTCATCGCCCGTTCATCATCTTTTGACATCAGCGATTTCCCAGTAAGCTGAACTCCGAGGCTATCCTGGGAGAAATAGTTCTTAACAGTAGAGTTCAACGCATCGCACTGGCAGATGTGATAGCTGTACGTACTATCGCTGCTGGACGTTGATGGTTTTACTACTGAGCACGGACCGTAAACTAGCCAACCTAGTCGAGTCAATACGGCGGTAGGCTGATTTTCACTCCCTTCTCTTGAGTCGAGTGGATACTCCAACCTAGTGTTGTCTACACCCAACAGGATTCGCGGTTTAACTTCAGCATAGGATGCGATAGGAAGACCGGAGAGATGTCCGTAATGTTTCACCAGATCCGAAATCGCTATCGATTGAGAAGGAAGATCTAAGCTTCGTACTGTGTGTACCTTCGACAGATGAAAGCGTTGAGTGGGAGTTTGGGAACCCGCGATGTCAACCGCAAATTTAACCGATTCTTCTTCGTATCTGCCTTGACCACCAGTCCAAGACATACACAACGGAGTTTTCTCGCCGTTAAGATTCAACTCCTCCCACAGACTATGTTCCATCAGAGTGGAGGTCGATCCTGAGTCAAGGAAGGCGTAGGTGGTAATGGACTTCTCCTTTCCATGTACCGTGATTCTAATGTACTTCAACAGTACTCCCCCAAGCGAACAGTGATGAGTGTTACAAGAGGTGTTTTGCAATGAACTGTTTGGCAGCTGTCTCGCGTGTTTGCTGTCGTCGTGCAACAACGGGTGATGAAGGTAGCTACATCCATTTTGATCACAAGGGATTTTCCTGTCACAAGTTTTAAAGTGCTTGGTCAAACATTTTCGACAAATCTTCCTTTGATTGATCAGCGTCCATCGTGCACTTGGCGTCATGTTGAGAAAACTACTACATTTGTCGAGATCTTCGCACTCTTTCGAGCATGCCAAACACGCTGTGCGGTTTTCTTCTCTAGGCGGGGTTGCAGAGTGCAGGTGGATATGCGCTTCTTCGTTTCTGCCTCTCTTCTCGAGTTTGTTCGATTTAGTCCACACGTGCGGTCTGATCACTTGACTTAAAGCCTCCACCATTTGTCCGAGCCATTCGTTAAAATACAGCAATGTACATGCTCCACTCTGTTTCCGATAGAATGCCCAATTCATTTTCAAGGTTGACGGTAAGCTGTCCACAAGCTCTTGCAGCAAAGCAACGTTGTAGAACCGCTCATCCATTCGGCACACCTGTATTGTAGCGCACAAGTTTTGCACGGCAACACCAAAATCGACAATCGTTTCCATTTTGTCAGCCTTTGGTGGTGGCATCATCCTGACTCTATGCACCATCGTTTCCTCTATGGACTCCGGATTTCCAAAAAGGGTTTTCAATCGGCTTATGATCACCGGAACGTTGTCCGGATGTAAAAGTAGACTTTTAACCGCGTTCAGGGCTTTGTCGTATAGACTCCTCTCCAGTCGATCAAGTAGTTCGTCATTTCGAAAACCACACATCCTGCACGTTCTCTCGTAGGCTGCGATGAACCGTGGCCAGTCTTCAGGATCTCCTCCGAACTTTGGTAAATCTTTCACTGTCTGCCTCGCCGCTAGATGACCATTATTCAGAGGCACGTCGTCACCGTTTGATTGCTGATGATTAAATGTCACGTTCTGACGTGGTGTAGATGTTACCACCGGTGGCAGCACGGTACCTTGATAGGTTGGAACAGGGTATTGGAAACTGGGAACTACCGGATGCGGATAGCTGGCTGTAGGACGCGAATAGCACGTTGTTGATTGCTGAGACACAGCTGAGTACGTTTGAAAAGGTGGTAGACTCGGCGGTACTGCTGCTGGGTGGCTGGTAAACAATGGTTGATAACCAGGCACAGTTCTCGTTACAGTCACACCTGGTAAAGGACGATCGATATCACCAACACCGGAGGCATAATTGTTATGAAACTCAGGCGCAACAGAATTACCAAAAGACGTCTGCAGACCAGAGACCACTACTGGGACATAGTTACTGGGAAGACTTTCCCGAGTCGACACTACTACCGATTTTCGTAGAAGCTCATCGTATACCGGAAGGGGCGTTTCATCAAAAGGTTTAAACACTTCTTTTCCTATATTCTCCGTGTTGTTTAGCCAATCTTCGATCTTGGCGCAGGTCTCGTTTGTTGCCGATTCCGAGTCGCTCATCTCCAGCATTTCTAGATCTAGAGCTAAACGCTCCTCTAGCTGCTTTTTCTCCAGCGCTTGTCGTGCTTCTAGAGCTTTCAATTGTAGGTCGCGGAGTTTTGCTGACCGTTTTGACACATTCGAGGTCGCTTTGCTACTTGTTCTGGTTGACGTGGTGCAGTTAGCATTAGAGTTCGCTGATCGTTCTATTCTATATTGCCGATCCGCTATGTTTTCCGAGACTTCATCTTTCTGCCTTGGCTGCTTCGGAACTGCGCCCTGAAAATCACTATGGAATGCCTTAGATCGTGTTGTAACAACTCCCGACAGCGAACCTTGTTGCAACTGCAACTTTCCCTTCTGCGACTGATTAAACTGATTCTGCTTTTGCTGCTGCTCAAGCCGTCTCTGATGTTCTTCAGCCTGCTCCAGGTGTTTTTGTTGCTTCTGTTGCCATTGCTTCTGCTCCCGTTCAAGATGCTCCAACTGTTCACGCAAACCACGCCTTTCCTGCTCCAACGATTTCCTTATACACCCGTTACAACTCCAGTCTCGGTCCCGAATACTGTTCTCCACGTTAACGCACTCGTAGTGAAACCACACATCACAATCGTCGCACTGCACCATTCGGCTATAATCGAGTCGTCGACACGTACCACATCCGGCTCCCTCATCGCCAGGAGAATCGCTTTTTCCCTGGGTACGTTTGCCCGCACTCGCTACGCTACCGCTTGACATCCCCGAAAGTTAAACGGAAAATTTAATTTGTTCCCGAATGGCAACAATACGTAAATCAAATTCCGTAAATTTGAACAAACTCAACGCAAAAACGATAATTCAATTTATTTAGAGTCCGTTTAGTATTTTCACTTATTTCCGTCACTTCCGGGAAATGGTCTCGTACGGTCGTCTAACCCTTATCATGAGCTCGGTTACCTGCGATGCTTCAATAGCACGAACTAGCTGTAACAGTCCTCTAGCCTTTAATAAACTCAACCGTACTATTAATTATAAGAATACAGCACCGTACTTTTAGCTGTTAATCCACTCCGTACTACTATATATATATATATATATATATATATATATATATATATATATATATATATATATATATATATATATATATATATATATATATATATATATATATATATATATATATATATATATATATATATATATATATATATATATATATATATATATATATATATATATATATATATATATATATATATATATATATATATATATATATATATATATATATATATATATATATATATATATATATATATATATATATATATATATATATATATATATATATATATATAAGCAACCTTAAAACAATCCTAAACCGTAATTCTAGCTATTAGAGTTTCAATTTAATTTCGCTTTAATGACTATCTCAAACCACTTTTTAATCTCGATATCTTTCTTCGTCGTCGCTATCCTTTTTTTTGTTTGTTTACCACTGACTTGTCAGTTACCCGCTTGCAGCTGGGGCGGCTGACCTCGTTGAGGGTAAATTGATAACGGAGGCGCGTTCGCATGTTGCGTAACAAGGAGGATACTTTAGTTTTGTGTAATAAATAGTTGAAACTTGAAAAAAACTGTATGGTGCTAACCATGATTTTATACATATATTTTTTTTGACAATTTTATTTTTATATTTTATGTTTACTGTTTGATTTGAAATTTTACTCGAACTCTCGAACTCTTACCTCCGGATTCTGCTGCTGTTGCTAGTATCACCGTCACTCTCCGTCAGTCATGCACCCAATCCGTCCGAGTAAAAAGAGATACTGCTGCGTGTCGAATTAATTTGTAACAACTCGTGGGCCTGTGGCTAGTGTGGCGGCATCGGTACCAAACTGTTTCTGTACAACTGCTTAATTTGCAACAACTCGTGGGCCTGTGGCGGCATCGGTACCAAACTGTTGCCGTACAACTGCTTAATTTGCAACAACTCGTGGGCCTGTGGCGGCATCGGTACCAAACTGTTGCCGTACAGCTGCTTCACTTCCTCATGGTGTTATTCGGGTGGATAGATAACTGTTATTTGTGTGAATTCTTCTGGATTTCTTGTCACTTGTCACTAATTTGAGTTCGTTCTAACGATTACTAGTGGGTGTTAGATGTCCATTTTCACTTCATATTTCGAGTTCTTCGGTGGGGGGTTTTTTTGACACCACCAGTGGATGGAGCACTTTTATAGGTAGCTTTGGTGGCAAGCTACTTACGCGGAGCCTTACCTCCAGTAGATTTACGAGCTGTCCGTTTAGTACGTGCTATGAAGAACTTTTTGCAAGTTAGTAATCCAACAAATCGTGAGCGACGAAAATTCACTATCACTGCTGCCTTCACTTTACTTTTCACGGTCGCCATTTTGGATATGTGATATTACTTTTAAACTTTTAGCCTGTACACTTGTTGACTGTTTAACATAATGTGTTTTATTCCATTTTAAAATCTTACGAGCTAACCTAGCTAACCTGGCTTAAACTATTCTATGTACATTAAAATGGGAGGAGTCAGTTACAATTTCAAAGTACATAACTATGTACGGGTAGCGTAAAAAAGGGAAAACAAATCAATGCATAAGTATGGGTGCATCGCCCAAGTAACCATAAGCATTAAGCCATTGCACTATATTGGCTATACATTTGCACTAATGTTGCATTGAAACTCCATTACAGCATTAACAACGCAATAAAGCTCTTTATTAGCATCAATAATGCATAACTGCACAGCCGACATATAGCATTATAGCTTGCTCTATATGCGTATATAAAGCTGATATAACGCGTACATGCTTCAAGGATCTTTAAAGCATGTAAGCTTTACAAGTGCATTTAATGCCATAATAGAGCATATAAAAAGCTGATATAATGCTATTGTAATGCTGTGGGTTTATTTGTTATGCAACTCTTCTTGAAGATTATATTCGGCATATTTCATTTCAATCGAACATATGCAATATAGTCCAGGAAGCAAACGCAGCGCACTTACCGTGAAGGACGAGGCAAGGTACCTCAGTTCGAGACGTACTAAAGGTAATTTTCGTAAACATTCATATCATGTGAGAACGAAAACCCATTAAGGATATTCATTACAATGCGTTAGAACAGACTCAATTACGGTTTTAAACAGAATATTTTATTTTAAAATTTTTCCTTTTTGCTCATCATACCGAAAGGAAACATAATTGGGTCATTAAATGAGAAAAAAAACTCTTTTTTATTACATACATCGATAAAGCAGATTTTCGTGATTGCAACAATGTATTTTTCCGAATCAGGAAACGTGAAAATAAAATTTAAATTTAAAATAAAGAAATATGTTGACAGTCTGGATTTGACATTATCAGAAGGATTTGACATTTCGAATTTCACGACAAATGATGCCCTGTCAGAAAAAATGAACACATGTTTTCCCGGGTTTCCCGCAGGGTTATTTTTATTTGACATAAACACCATACAATTAATATAGTTTTTTTCCATTTTGGGTGTTGTCTTGATAGGCCAGATGTAAACAACAGCAGTTTTCCTGTGTATGGTTGTCAAGTTTATATAAGATTGATTTAAAAAAAAACAGAAACAATCGTTTTTACGTATTATAACGATTTTTTTTTAAATAATGTTGTATTATGCATATTGGACCCAAAATTTATCGAATGAAATGGAAAACTGTATATCGACATAGATTTTTCATTAGGGCTTAAATCGCAAATGTAAACAAACTGCGTTTTCGCTATTACGACATTATGCAACAAAAATACTACAAGATTGAGGTGAAAATTAGTTAAAATGGTTTTTAGTTCGATGTATAATTAAAGAAAACAAAACGGCGAAACATGCATTTTCTTCGAGATTTCGACTTAGGCCCTTCTTCTCATATGGAATATAAAGGCCAAACTTACATTTTTAGACAGAAGCGGGCGTACGGTTATTATTCACAAATAAAAGAATAAACGGCGATTCTGTTATATAAATGATAAGCAATATCTACTATGATCATGTCTACTCGATAGTTGTTGCACATAAATATTCAAATATTTCGATATTTTCATGAAATTTGAAGAAAAGATTCACGCGCCCTTTCTTTTACATTGGGTTTCTATGCGCCCATTTGCTGAGCCCTATTAAAAAGTATACTGTCAAGCTCGCCCATTTACCCAGCCCTACCCAGCAAGACAGAGTCAGTTTAGCCCATTTACCGCGCCCTTCTGAAAATTATATACACGGTTTAGCCCTTCCGCAAATGGTGGTTGCTGAAGGGCGAAATCACGACTGGGATGCAAATTGGGCGTAAGCATTTTTTTAGTTTCTACCCACTAAAAGCACATAGGAATTAAATTCTTTGTTATATTGTCATAAGGTTTAACGAAAAATGCTTCCGGAAAAACACGGTCATAAAGTAATTTATACCTACAATAAAAACTACATTTAGAAAACCTTCGCCGAATATTGAAACTGATTTTTCTCCATTTGAGTACATTGCGACTTAGGCCCTAATGAAAGATCTGTGTCGATATAGCTTAATGACCCAATTAATGGTTTTAAAACCATGGCGGACAATGACAACCAACTGAAGCTTTTTAATAGCATTAGTAGTGCTAATATAAGGCTTTCAAATTTGACATTTGTACGCTTTTGCTATATAATAGCATTAGTACTGCAGAAACGAGCTGTCAATCTCTGCACAGTAATAGCACTATATTTCGCCTTTTCTGGCATAATATCGGCATTAAATAAGTATTTAGGGCTTCACTGCTTTTTAGGACAGCTTTATATGTGGATCTAAAGCAGATATTAGGCTACGTTATAATGCTTATTGGTTACTTGGGTCGGTTGCTATCGGTGCTTGTTTAGTTACGCAAGGCTGTTTATTTAGCATAATAATGACCTAGTGAGAATGTTGCTATAACAAGTGGTGCGACCCAGAATGGTTTAACTGGAATGCGCCCATCTGGTTATGCAAGTTGGATTTGAAAACGATCGTTCAAGTAATTTACGATCTGTGGGAAAATATGAGTGTGGCCTCGTTTCAAGTGGCCTGACTAAAGGATATGTTAAATTTGGTTTTTATGACCTGTGACCTGAGAAGGATTCACATTGGTGCATGTAGGGATTGGTTTTGTGGGAATAATTTGTGATGCTAGAAAGTAAGTCCGTTACATCAGTCGGTCCAACTAGCGAATTAAATTCGTTAGTTGGACATAGGCTGTGGCCCAACCAACGAATCACGACTGTACAAGAATCGAAAACAATTTTATATATGGAATAAGATGCGCTTTTGCAACGGTTCTTCGAGTGGCAGTGTATTCATTCATAAAAAGGCTTTGTAGTATGTACCTATTAGCAAAATCAAAATAGAATAGGCTGAGTGGAAATGAATCACGTGAAGTGAAAATGAATCAGTGAATTGATCGAACGTAAATAATAAACTTTCGTTGTGCTTTCCATCGATCCGCGTAAATTTGTTGCTAAGAAAGTTTTCGTCATTGCTCAACGAAAGCACAGATTGCTATCATGCCGGTTACGCATGCAACCGCTAACAAACAGGGATGCCACATT
The DNA here is from genome assembly GCF_030247195.1 of Topomyia yanbarensis. Taxonomy (NCBI): domain Eukaryota; kingdom Metazoa; phylum Arthropoda; class Insecta; order Diptera; family Culicidae; genus Topomyia; species Topomyia yanbarensis. The sequence continues at coordinate 236,913,621 of NC_080672.1, read as the reverse complement.
GAAATCTGTGTTTCGGTCAACAATATCTTTTTACCATCTGAATAACTGAATCAGGAAAAAAAACTGTGATAAATTTTCGATAAAAGTGTGAAAAATTACAAAATTTCCAAAAATCTGTGAAATTTTCATCAAAATGCCAAAAATCTGCCATCCGTGTCAAAAAATGTGAAAAAATGGGTTTCAGGGCAATTTCAATACCTTTCTATTGAGACAGTACCCGCATAAATCTGTACCATATTCCAACCATTGCATCAAACGTCGAAAAACCATTTTCAAAATAGTACGTTCAACAATAGATTAACCATTGCCTGGTATAATATCGAACATAACCAGTGTCGTTTTTCCATACTCAACCATACAAACAACGGGTTGTTAAGAACAGTCACCATACCAAAATATGCTTTTTTCCATATACATTTTGACAACATACCATTCAAGAACTATACAGATTATGGTGACATGCATATTTTAGATCTAGCGATGCCTAAAATATTGGTGGAGAAAAAAACGTCTTCCCACTCCACATTTCAATTCTATCGATTGATGAAATTTTATTTTGTTACACGCTATCTTCTGATGAGAACTTCGTTGAGGCTAAGTGGACTGTCGCTTTATCCAATTGAGCTATCGCCGTAATATTGTAAGATGAGGATTTTTGATCATGTTAAGCTACATGTTTTTAGAGCAGCGTGAACAGATATGCGGATAACAAATACCAGCAGAGCAATATTAACCTCTGGCACAAAAGTACAATGTAGTATACAAATCTCCAATATAGGATACACGGAAGGTATAGCAAATGGTAACTATAATGGGTATGGTAGTAAAACAGTTCAATTATAATGGTGGAATATATCAGTAGTATTCCCAATATGGTGAGTATTATATGAATAGTTTGGAAATGGTTCCGAAGATTTCGGGAATGGTATTTATTTATACGGGTAGTCAACGTATGGTGGGCACAGCCGCTTCTAGGCCCATGCCTCCTATGCACTTGCATTGCACAGTGTTTTAAAACGTTGTTTTCGAGTTCAAAATTAATAGTGCCTTAACCTAGGGGCAGATCACTCTAAGAATGTAAAACAAATTTGCATCAAATTTAACAAAATGTATTTAATTTCCATTTTTGCATAAACTTTGCACTCCCTCACAGAAAAGTTTGTTTAACAAACGCTGATCCAATTTGTTCGACGTTTTGCTGAATGTACGGATTCCCGGACAAACTGACGCGATTAGTGAAGGCGACGATGGATCGGGTGATGTGCGTAGTACGTGTCTCAGGGACGCTCTCGAGTCCCTTCGAATCACGCAGAGGGTTACGGAAAGGTGATGGTCTCTCGTGTCTGTTATTCAACATCGCGCTGGAAGGTGTAATAAGAAGAGCAGGGATCGACACGAGTGGTACGATTTTCACAAAGTCCGTTCAGCTACTTGGCTTCGCCGATGACGTTGATATTATTGCACGAAACTTTGAGAAGATGGAGGAAGCCTACATCAGACTGAAAAGAGAAGCCAAGCGCGTCGGACTTGCCATCAACACGTCGAAGACAAAGTACATGATAGGAAGAGGTTCACGAGAAGAGAATGAGAACCGCCCGCTTCGAGTTTGCATCGGTGGCGACGAAATCGAGGTGGTTGAAGAGTTCGTGTACTTGGGCTCACTGGTGACTGCCGACAATGATACCAGCAGAGAGATTCGTAGACGCATCGTGGCAGGAAATCGTGCTTACTTTGGCCTCCGCAAGACACTTCGGTCGAACAGAATTCGCCGTCGCACGAAGTTGACCATCTACAAGACGCTGATTAGACCGGTAGTTCTCTACGGGCACGAGACCTGGACCATGCTCGTGGAGGACCAACGCGCACTTGGTGTCTTCGAACGGAAAGTGCTGCGTACCATCTACGGTGGAGTGCAGATGGAAGACGGCACATGGTGACGGCGAATGAACCATGAGTTGCATCAGCTGTTGGGGGAGCCGCCCATCTGTCATACCGCGAAAATCGGACGACTACGGTGGGCCGGGCACGTAGCCAGAATGTCGGACAATAGCCCGGTGAAAACGGTTCTCAATTGCAATCCGACCGGTACAAGAAGACGTGGCGCGCAGCGAGCACGATGGATCGACCAGGTGGAAGACGATTTGCGGACCCTTCGCAGACTGCGTGGCTGGCGATGCGCGGCTATGGACCGAGTGGAATGGAGGAATCTTTTGTATACGGCACAGGCCACTTCGGCCTTAATCTGTTAATAAATAAATAAAAAAAACGGAAAGTTTTTGTAGGGTTTTGATGTCTTAGACACATCGCAAAATACATTACACGCAACGCAAAATACATTACATGCAACGCAAAATACATTATGAATTTCTATTTTGATGGAAAGAAATGCATTAAATTTCGCTGATTTTTATAAATGCATCGCAAATTATCTGCCTCTAGTCCTAAACCGTTAACTTTAGTAGTATAGTTTGTTCGGAGAAGTTTTTGCCTTTATGATTGCGAATCTACAGGAATATATTGTTCAGCGATTAATTCACATATAAGTGATATACGAAATTTATTTGCTGAACTGATTAAGATAGAAACTTTGTGTCTTCTTCAAAGTTGTAGGAAATATTATTACAAGAGAAATTTCTGAACACACTATATACATAACTTTAATAGCTTTCGATTTATAGAACATGCTATGTGAATGCCCGAATAGAAATGTACAATAACAAAACCATAATTTTCACTGTGGCAGTACAATAATTTCACAATAATTTACAATATATTCTACAATGCAAAAACAATAAACTTTAACGTTATGTATCTAAACATTAAAAAAAATCTCCTACGTTCTTGGAATTTTCCACAAAGTTGCTTGCGGTGTCGAATCACATAGTTTGGCAGAACAAAGTGTCTTCCTATATGTTGGCTATCTTGAAATTTTGACGTAGGACTACGTCTTTGTTTTCGATATGGGGGTGCACTTTGCAAATTCTACATAAGTGGTATGTAGGAATCAGAATATATTGGCTTAAATGGCACGTTCCCCGTACGTAGTCAGGGATTTGTGCCTTGCCGTGTGTTTTCATTGAGCGGAAGGAAAGGACAAGGAGGTGTGGGGAAGTAGAATTGGAAGGGTGGGAAAAATAACAGCACAAAACAAAAATAAACAAGTAGTTCAACCTGCCTGCGAATAATCCTAAAGCTCTTTACCACATTGGATAAGAAACTTTAGTATGTCTCTGAGTTTCAGTCGTCCAAACATGGTTTCGTCTATATAAGGACGGCTGAAGACTCGAAATCGCAATTGCGCTACCGCTGGACAGTTGCATATCAGATGATATGAGGTTCCGTAGTCGGATTCACAAAGATCACATGAAAAAGACTCAGAGCGCTGCATAGTTGCCATGTGATAATTGAGTTTGCAGTGGCCGGTTAAAGCCCTGGTCAGCATATCGCAGTGGAGCTTCGAAAAATGTAGGAGATTTTTCGAAACCACTGGGCATGGTTGTTCTAGAAACGCCTTTGTTTGGCGACACGTTTGTAGCTCAGGACCGTATTTTTTCCCTTATCCAACTTGTCGAAATTGGCAGCGCGGGCTCAGGACCAACGAAGTCAATCGCTGAACATGCCCTGGGCAATTCGTCAGCCCATTCATTTCCAGTAATACCGCAATCTCCGGGCACCCAGACAAAGTAGATAGTGTTGACAATGCTTAGTTCTTCGCTTTGGATTCGGCACGCGATCACTAGCTTGGACCGGGATTTGTCTGAGCTAAGGGCCTTGATTGCAGCCTGACTATCGGAGCAGAAGTTTATAACTCTGCCGGACAAACTCAGTTGAAGGGCCGATTGCACCCCGCACATAATCACAAAGATTTCTGCTTGGAATACAGTACAGTATCTACCTAGTGAGTGAGATTGTTCCAATCTCATTTCACGACAGTAGACACCAGCACCAGTACGTCCCTCCATCAGAGAACCGTCAATGTAACAGACCACTTGCGTTTGTGGTTGTCTTTCTATATAGCCAGACAACCACTCCTCTCGAGAGGGAATCTTCATATGGAATGTCCTGTAAGGAAAACTACAAGTGAGTGTAATATCGCTGGGAGCAAAAATATCTTCACCTCATGTAACCACAATCGTGTATGACTGGTAGCAAGATCAACATGATTACTGTTCCAAAGCCCAGTAACCTGCAGTCTGTATGCACGTGATAGTGCTTCTTGTTTGAGGTGTATGTGTAATGGTTTGATATTTAGAAGTGCCTCAAGAGCAGCAGTCGGAGTCGTGGTGAAAGCACCAGTCAACGCCATGAGCGCCATTCTTTGCAGATGGTTTAACTTTGACTGGACTGCCACCACCTCTCCCCTCTGCCACCACAACAAGGTATCTGTATGACAGTATTGGACGTACAATTGTCGTGTAAATCCAATAGATATATTTAGGTTTGAGACCCCAGGTATTTCCAAAAGTTCGTCTGCACTGCCAAAAGGCCATGCACGCTTTCAGTTTGGAATCCAATATGACTCCAACGTATTTGACTTGATCTGCACACAGTAGCTCAGAATCAAAGAACTGCAAGGGACGAACCCCGGTTGTTATTCGCTTCTTCGTGAAAAGAACCATTGAAGTTTTGCTTGGGTTAACTGATAATTTAACTTGTCGACACCACTGTTCGACAGCTCTTATTGCCTGTTGCAGTAAGACAAAGATTGTTCCGATGCAAAATCCAGTAATTAGTATTTGGTAATCGTCAGCAAACCCGTAGGTTGGAAATCCCAGCTCATTGAGTTTCTTCAACAAGCCGTCAGCTACCAAGTTCCATAACAAAGGTGACAGAACGCCGCCCTGAGGACAACCGCAAATACTCAACTTCCGTATCTCAGACTGTCGCAGTGACGAGCAAAAAAATGGTAAATGATATGTAACGAAATTTTGGTCCAATTTTCAACGCATATAATTCAGTCATCTCACGATAAATTTTCATATTTTTTGCGCATATCGCTCGGAAATATTTCTAACAATAGATTCCAATAAATAAACCCAAAGATTTTTTTTTATCACAGCATTAAGAACATAAATAATGTAAAACCTAGTCAAAAAAATACCGCGCATTTACACAGAAGATAGCGCTTCCCAAGTCCGACACGACAGATTCGTGTACCTAGCGCGCTACGCTTCTATAAATGACGTCATCATCGACTATTTAAAGAACGGATTTGGCCGGACAAGCTCAGTTGTCTGTTGAACGGCAGGCGGAGCAGATCACTGCGCTGTGTGTTTTCACAGCCAGTGTAGCTGAGTTAGAAGTCCGTTCGTACACAAAATAGCTGGTACATTCGAGCTCCATTTGCAGACAAGGTTAACGTAGTGTCGTGGTACTAGTTGTCTCTTTCGCTCTACCCATCATTATCAGCGTTGACTCATTTTGCCTTATGCGCTTGGGTGCAATGTTTGAGGCGAATGGGTAGGGTTACCATATTCACAGATTTTTATGTAATGTCACTAATTTTTTTCACAATTTTCTTATTACATATTTTTTTTCACAGATGGCAGATTTTTGACATTTTACTTAAAATTTCACATATTTTTGGAAACATTGTGATTTTTCACAGATTTCTCGGAAATTTATCACAGATTTTTTTCCTGATTCAATAATCACAGACGGTAAAAAAGGCTGCTCCCTGTATTTTTTTATCTAACCAATCGCGGCCAGGTTACTGTTAATCGGATCCCTAGGGGTCCATACTAAATATCTTAATACTTGTGATTCCATTTCTACTGCGCCAACAAATTCCATAGTCACTTCTTATGAACGATTTCTACATGCAAAGGGAAAAGCATTTTACCTTATGCCACCCAAGGGTATCAAAGAGCTCTTTGGGCCCGACTACACCATACTTTTCAGATCCCTAGGAACCTATGCTAAATATCTAAACACTTGTGATTTCATTTCTCCTGCTCCGACAAATTCTATGGTCACTTTTTATGAACGATTTCTACATGTAAAGGGAAAAGCATTTTACCTTATGCCACCCAAGGGTATCAAAGAGCTCTTTGGGCCCGACTACACCATACTTTTCAGATCCCTAGGAACCTATGCTTAATATCTAAATACTTGTGATTTCATTTCTATTTACCTTATGGGACCCAACTGCATCATATTTTTCAGATCCCTAGGGGCGTATGCTATGCTCTTACGGCCCGACAGCGTTATGTTCTTTGCAGAGATCTATTCTAGACATCTCAATAAATGTATTTTCATTTCTACTGTTCTGTTTACATATCTATAGTTTTATATATTTTGTAGGCTCTCTCTCTGACACCCACAGTAATAAACAATAAAGTTGTAATTTTGTGATATTTAAACTAGTTTCTCGTTGGATTTAATAAAAAAAATCGCCATTGCTTGATTAGTTTTATCAAAATTTATTCATCTTTAAATTTTAAAAAAATGGTTGTTAAATTTTGGTGGTTTAATTCACATGCTTACATATCTGAAATACAGGTGGCGCTGTTTTAGTTTAGCTATTTGCCACTAGATGTCGCTACTAGTACCTCTAAAATATTTTGGCAGATGGATTTTTTGGCGGTTAGTTTCACCCAAGTTCACCCAAGTCTGTTCGTGTGCATTTTTGACACTTTCTTCAGTAGCTTGTGTATAAAGTGTCTGTAAGTTGAAATTATTCTATTTGTAAATCTTTAGTTTTAGCCTAGGTTTAAGCCTGTCATGGAAATGACAATACAAAGGAAAAAAAATCTTTAGTTTATGATACCTTATTTGTTTACATACTAGGATAGGATCCGCCAGCTCTGTCCCCTGTTTTTGAACCAATCCTGAACCAGTTCGTGATTGGTGGAAAGTGACACTAGCAGACGTTCGGTTTAAAAACAAGATACAAAAGGGCTGCTTGGAAGTGTTGTCGGATATTGTGATATAAGACACCCTAGTATAAAACAAAACGACGATTGTGTACTGTTCTTTTTTTGTTTTTCGAGATTTCGTGCGTCTAATTTACATAAGCGTACCATATGCGGCCCGACTTGTCAACTTTGATTTTTCCAGAAACGTGAAATTGGTTTATATAGAATATATTAATCTGAACAATTTATGTTTTGTACACAATCGAAACAAAACTAATATTTTGGGAACATTGGTCAGGCGGGGTGTGTCATTTTCAACAGGGATTAGCAAAATATAAGAAGAGGTGTAGAAAAAGAAGCCAGCTGTCGGATCCTACACAGAAAACTTGCATTACCCTAAGACAAGACGTGACAATAAGGGGGGCTGTTTTTGTTCCAATTTTACGTCAGAATGGTCCAGCTCCTGATTGGTTGATTCTGACTTTTTGCACCGTACGCAATGTTACTGCAGGGATATCGAAATGATGTTTGGCAGTGTTGCTATATTTATAGGAAAAGAGTGTCATTACTTTTGACAAATAAAATTATTATCGTAAAACAGTAAAACCACAGATAACAGACGTTTAAGCTCGATTCGAATCGTGTGTCAATACCCGCTACTGAAATTCCGAAAAAATCAGACGACTGAAATACGTTTGGCAAACGTTTGTAGATGACACAGTGATCGATGCAATGCAGTTAGAGTGCCGTCAAATAGGTGTAGTAAACAGCGCAGATGGCAATAGTGAAACACGGATTTCCAACGTTTATCAGTTTGAAAGTTTACACAGGTTTTTTAATAAATTTAGTTCTAACCTAAACGTCTGTTATCTGTGGTAAAACAGACTAAATTGAGCTGAAATTGTGTGGCAAAGTGACGCAAGTATTTGTCATGCATTTACCGTATACGTGGTTGATTAACTTTAGCAAAAATAAGACAAAGACCACACTATAATCTAAAATTATTCGGAAAATGGCTTAATCAAACCTTATTAAACACCCATGATATGGAAAAACAGTGCCCTTCATCAATATAGTGGATTCAAGATACAAAATATTGTCTATCTCGAGATAATCTGGCATTTCGTCGAGTTCTTGCTATATGGGATAGACACGAGTGCGATCGAAACAAAAACAAACGTGAAAACGTTTTCTCACTCGCACTGATGCAAACTAGATGGGCGCGTAACTGAAAAGTCGCAACGTGGATTTAAGAAAAGATTCGCAATATTGTCGGCATAAAATAAATTTACAAGACTCCATTTGCATTAATAAAAATAGCAACACTGTTCGGAAGATTTCGGCAGGGTGAAAATGTACGAAAAGAAGAATGTCGAAGGAAAAATAAGAAGCAGATTGTCACGTCTTGTCTTAGGCATTACCTAGCAGTAGGTAATTTTTTGAATCTGTGCATCCTACTTCCTCCAACGAAAAACGAAAGAGAGAGTCTAAATTTACCCAAAAATAATGAGATATTCCCCAAAGCCGACTAAACTTCATCCCATTAATTTTAAGCTAAGATAGGATCCGCCAGCTGGCTTCTTATATTTTACTAATCCCTGTTGAAAACGACATACCCCACTCGACCAATGTTGCCAAAATATTTGTTTTGTTTCGGTCGTATATTTGTTCTGATTAAAATATTCTATATTATGTACCAATTTCATGCTTCTGGAAAAATCAAAGATTTAGTCTTTATATCCGCATTTAAACGATCATAACTTTTTTTCCATCGGAATACAGAAAAACAAAATAATATATATTCATTGTTGGACATTACGAAAAATATCTTCATGCCTCTTCATTTTTGTAAGTTGCTTTCTGAGTCAAGCAACCTCTGTCGCAAGAATAATCTTCTCTGTTCGGATTTATTTTAAATATTCTACAACAACTTTTCTGCAAGGTTTAATTTTTGTTTTGGAGCAATGTATAGGTTTGTTCCAGTACTACATGTGATCGTTTCGAAGAAAACAGCAGTAGAAAATACACGCTCCTATTTACATCGATGATCGATTCAGTTGAAAACTGTAAAATTGAACTGTATCGATAATACCAAAGGAAGAACAAGAAGCGACTTCCGGGATAACTTTCTCCCTGTTTGCTCAGTACTTCCAATTTATTCGGTACTGGAACAAAGACAATGTTTACATGAAGCTCAAAATATTGTCATACTTACGCTACACAGCCTGTTGATTTCGAAAAGCGGCATTTTTGCATTATTCCGCACACAGAACAGAATCCACGATAACCGCGCTACCGGATCTCTTGGGAACTTCAGTTCTGGATAATACAGCTATCTGCTACGCCGCCATGATTTCTACGCCAACATCTAAAACGTCGCGTTAGGGTCGATCCACAATAAACAGAATCACTTTCATTCAACACCATTTTATAATAGTCGAGTTCATTTAATTTGTTGGTGCACCATGGTGTAAAGTTTATGTTATTCACCGACATGTCCAAAACAACACATTACTTCAATCAGCTATTTAATATTTTGAGACTTTTAACAAATGTCTCAAAATTGAGTCATACCGCACAATACCTGACTAGTGAAAATCGAGCTTCGAACAAAACAAGCAGAACAATTTGAACTGTCAGTGGGACCCATAATTTGTGTGAACGCTGAGATGTTGACTTATGTCAGTTTAATACAAATGGGATAGGGGTGCCATATACGTGGGATAATATGTTTGATTTCGTCTGCCAAATAATGCCTGCACTTCATAAAGCGGTATCTCGAGAAAACAAAAAAATCAACACAGTTAACAATCGTCGTTTTATGTTTGATATCACAATATGACAACACTTCCAAGCAGCCCTTTAGTACTTTTAGTTTCCAAGTCGAAGGTTTGCCTATGTCACTTTCATCCAATCACGATCTGGTTCAGAATTGGCTCAAAAACAGGGGACAGAGCTGGTGGATCCTATCCTAGATTTTAAGTAAAAAAATCATTCCCTCTCCCTTGTTTTCCGGCAGTGAAATAAGGACAGCAAATTAAAATTAGCTACTGGTAGGTAATGGATTTTAAGTGTGTATCCTACACGCAACCGAAGACTCCATATCAAGAAGACTGATATCTCTTTCCTTCCCCCATACAAACGAGAAGCGACAGAGGTTACAGCGCCTCTATTGGAAGAAGGGAGGAAGCTTTATGTAAAAATGTATATGTGTGTGTGCATCACTATGGAAAGTACCACCTTTACCCGCAAGTGGCGTTGCTGTTACTGTCTCCGGATTATGGACAGAGTTGCCAGTCTTCTTGATATGGAGTCTTCGACGCAACCTAATGTCGTTTTCGTTTTTGACAGTGCACTACACCGGTCAGAGATGCCAGATTTGCAGACAAGTCTGCAAATTCGCAGACTTTTAAGCTGCAGATTTTTTCGATAACGCAGATATTTGCAGATTTGCTAGTTTGGTTGCAGATATTTGCAGATTTTTTAGTTTTGTTGCAGATATTTGCAGATTTTTGAATATAAAGGCTTTTGGTTACACTAGCTTTCCTGACATTTTTTGTTCTTCCCAGACTTTTAAAATTATTATTGCAGACATTTGAAAAAAGTACCTGGCATCTCTGACACCGGTGTAGTCGGTGCTACACTCATTCAAACTTGGGTGTAATCAGTCTGTCTCTTTTTTTGCACTACACCGGTGTAGCACCAGGTAAAAACGAAAACGCTATAAGAGAAGAGAAGACAATCGCGTAGCCAATTTGATCCAGTCCTAACCTCAATATTGAACCAGCTTCTGATTGGTCGTTTTGCCAGTCAAGAGCGTTCATAATATTTTCAAACGGGATGAAAAACGGTGCTGCTGAATTTATTTTGACTAGAAAAACTCATAGTAAGAGAACTGCGGAGAAAAAAACAGCATTTTTGGCAACGTATGCCCCGGCATTGTATGGCAACACGTCCAATGTTATAAGGATAGGCAATGTTCGATTGGATTCGTTTTTTTGACAGCTAAACGCGAATCCAATCGACCCAAAATGGAGTCTCCGCAGTTCTCTTTCTAGAGTTTTTCTAATTTTGACTACTTTTCATACACATGAATATTTCATGCCAATTCAAAAAATACCCTGAATGACGATAGACACGAATAAACATAAAATTCAATTTTTAAATGCAGCTAGTATTGTGAATTCTTGACAGAGGGTCGATATTTGAGGTACAATTATTTTCAGCAATTGTGAAAAACATGCAAATGGAATCTGGCAACGATGGATGCTTGTTGTCTTGGGAATTATAAGGTTTGTTCCAGTACATAGAAGTTACTCCCTGTTGCTCCGGAGCAAAAAATTCTTGCTCCTTTTCACTCCGGTTTGCCACCACAAGAAGAAAAAAGAGAAGAAGATAGTACAGGAACGATTTTCTCCCTGTTTGCTCCGGAGTACTTCCAGTTTCTCCTGGTACTGGAACAAACCTATAATTAAGATTTCTGACAGCTCATTTACAACCACAGATGCAAACTCAAGTCAAAGGAAATTGGTTTGTTTTCATCAGGAAATATCTAACCTCAATCGATTTTTGCACGGCAAAATATTTTGTTTTCATCACGAAATAATTCAGCGCCTTTTCTTTTTCAACGGGAATAGAAAGGTCAATTACGTATACGACAGGGCCTGGTAGATAAGATTAAGAAGAGCAAGAAGCCTGTTGTCGTCTCTTCTTATAGCACGCAACCATAAAATAACCTACAGAATAAGTTCTTTTAACTTAAATTTAGGTACTTTTAAACTTTGCGTCGCTTTCGCACTTATTAGTGTTGTCAAAAACAAAACGAGAGATTCGACTCAGTCGAGGTCTTCCGTGCAGTAACAGTAAGGTACTTTTAAGTTGGTTGGGGTATACTCAAAATTAGGTAAATTCAACTTAAATTTAAGTAAATTAAACTCAAGGTTGAGTTATTTTTTTGCCGTAGTTAAATGGAAACTACCTTCAACACGGTTTACCTAATTTTACCTTCCTGCACGATACCACGAGATTGAGTCAAAAGTACTGAATTTTAGGTAGTTTTTCGGTGGCGTGTAGGTTACATATATAAATATATATTAATTTGGTTTTCAGTTTTCGTCATGGTAGCGGAATTTCAAGCTGTTGTTTTTGCTGCTGGCAAAGGAAGTCGTTTCCCGGAGATCTTGGAGGGAAAACCAAAATGTTTACTTCCAATCGGGTCGTACCCTTTGATTTGGTACCCCTTAAAACTGTTACAACGGCACGGATTCACAGGTATGTTGCTATCAATTTATATTTATGTTTATTTGTGCCGATAGTCTGTTTGCGTATTTGTCTTATTAGGCAATCCATTAGACGTTTGTTTGACAATTCAGCGGTGGGTTCTGTCAACAAGTCTACTCCTGCGAACAGAAAAACTCGTCCGACAAATAACTTTGTTAGTCCGATTCGTTTGATGTTGGATCGAGTCAACGATATTGTCGGACGTCGCACCCCTCGGAGTAACGTCAGAATAAGTAAACAAGAAATAATCAGCTGATCAGAAACGTCTCATGGATTGCATAATATCATGCCAAGGAAATGTAATTTATTAGGTTGCGATATTCTGTTGGTTACATTTATATACCTGAAGGCTAGTTTACAGTTTGTAAAACGTATCAATAAAATTACAACCACGGGATTGGGGTCCCTGTGTATTTTAAATAGAGTCTGAGTAGGGAAATGAGTCTACACAAAAATGACAGTTTTCACAAAGTGTAAACCTAACCGTGGGAATCATCACGGGATGTTAACTCTCTACACAAAAATCCGGCCGGGAACAATTCACCGCCGGGGAAAATTGTATTTTTATTAGGTTTAAAATTCAGTGCCGGCTAAATTGCCCGACTTTGTGATCGACAAATTTATAGATTGCTGCACCGACGCTTATGAGAGTTAAAGTTGGACAGAGAAAGGGTAAAATTCGCAAACGAAAAAAGCAGTTTTTTTCCACACCGTATGTCAGATCAATCAGCAGTACTGTTTCTACATACGCTGATTTATTTTTATGAAGATCTGACATACGGTGTGGAAAAAACAGGGATTCCATGAGAAACCGGCCGACCGCAAAATATGACCATCGTCGATTCGAACGAAACTTTGCAGGTGTGTTCGGTTTATGAATCTCCATGATATTCTCTGGCAATTGGAATATTTTGATACAAGAGCAATTTTTCAAAAGGGCGTAAACGTTTCTACGCGCATGAATTTCAAAATTTTGTTGTTCGATTACTGTATTTTATACAGCAAAACTATCGGAGCACGAGTTACAGGGAATGAATACTTCTGCCCGAAAAAAATATACACTGAAAAAATGTTGTGTCATTTTTCAAAAAAAAACAAAAAATTATGTTAAAACTTAAAATTGCGAAAAAACCCATTTTTTTTAATTTTTTTTATATTTTGTCAACAAAAACCTAAAGAGAAAAGAAACATTTTGAATGTAATCGCATGATGGAGAACTTATCGGTAAAAAAGTTTTTCTAACAATAACTTTATACATGTTTTTAAATTTCATGTTAATTGGCATACAACATTGTAATATTATTACAGAATATCATTTTAAAATATTTAAAATCAAATAGCATTTAACAAAAAGCTTCCAAAATGCGATAGTTTTCGAGATATTTGGAATTTTGCTCCATCAAAAACAATTAATTCGAGTAATTATGCTCTTTTTAAAAGTTATTCGCGTTACCCCATAAAATGTCAACAATCTAATGTTTATCGTTTTAAAGACGTAAAAGCAACTTTTTTAGTGTATTTGGATCATGGAGAAACTTTCAATAAAAAAGTTTTCCTAACAAAAACATATTTTTATAATTCATACTATTTGCAGTCAAAAATAAAATTTTCTTTTTGAATATGATTCTAAACGCCATTTTAAATCGAAATGATTATAAGAAAAATTTTCTGAAATGTATTAGTTCTCGAGATATTTTAACTTTTGTTTTAACAACATAATTATTTTGTTTTATTACGACCTTTTCATAAGTTATTCGCGTTTCTCCATCAACAATAATAGATTTTTCAAAAGGCCCATAAACTTTACTGCAACTTTCCCTTTGTCATCAAGGCGATATTGTAAACCACTTGAAAGTTACATGAAAGCAACCAAAATATTATTCAACCACGGAGACTGATGATGAACTTTGAAGTTGAATCATATTATGGTTGTTCTCTTGTGTAACCCGTCAGGGTAACAATTTAGCACTGGGTGGAAATATACCTATTTGTGCGTACTCTCTCCGTAGAGTGTATTGTTATTGCAACATAACTCACCGCTGGTCATTATGCTCGTTCATGTTTTTGATGTAAATTTCGTTTAAGTAATAGTCCATGAACGTTGTTATTAGTCCAGATAGGTGTAGTAATTTTTGTTGTGTATTTGTAAATAAATAGCATAGGGTTTAGTTAGGTTACCGCTCTCCTTTCGCTGCAAAAGTGGTCTGACTATGCTGTGCTATAGCGATGACAGCTATGCGGCGGTACGTTTTTTGGTGCTGGTTTTGGTGTTTGTTTTGGGTCGAATGAGGAAGGCGGCCATCGAGTTTTTTTAGAAAGTGACGGACCACGAACAAGAACAGACGTCCAGAGTATTTTCTTTCGGGACAGTTTTGCGCCACCGTAACTGTGGAGTTTAGTGCGCGCGTGTGACAGTAAAATCCCTGTCGAAAAGTGCCGGTTTGTGGTTCGGGCACAGTGCATAGTGTGGTGTCGGTTCGCCAAAAGGGGTTAGCTAATTACAAAGGAGTTCTTTCGCTACCCCGGCTAATTAAAAAGGAACCGAACATCAACCGTTCTCGCTATAGAGGATAAGTCGAACGAGCCTAGCTCTCCTCTATAGCTAATAGCCAAGGAGAACGAAGCAGGGCGGACAAAGGTTCCCCCTGGGAAGTTTACTGCGGTAACTTCCGGGATCGTTTACGGCGAGTAGACGATCCGGCGATTCGTCGCCAACGTCGCTAGGGAGGTTCCAACAAAGGAGCCAAGCTCACCTCCCTAGCTAAACGCCAAGGACCGCTGCCGGAGCAGCCAACGACCAAAGGAGAACGCGGCCGTTGTTGTCCCGGCCGGTCGGAGGAAACCGCCCGCCTTTCCGCCCGCAGCAGTGAGCCACCCGCAGCAGCAGTGAAGTGGAGAGTTCGAGGACAATAAAGTCGGTAAATTTAGTAATTTATTTTGTTTTGTTTACCCTTTTTTTTGTTGTTACGAAAATCCGAAATTCTGTAGAGGCACCTAGGCCGCCCTGAAAAGAAGGGTACGCCGGGCAAGCAAGAACCCGAGTAGTGGGCAAACCCCTACTTACATTTGGCGCACAGCGCAAAACACACTGAAAAAAATATTTTCCTATTTTGGAAAATATTTTTTTCTTCCGGAGTGTGGGGTGCTTCTACTAAATAGAGGATTTTCGTAGAACAGTGGTGAGGTTTCTTCCGCAATATTGTTCCGCGGCCGTATTATTTATTTATTTACATTTTTTGGTATATTTATTTGATTTTTTGCATTTTCCTTTTTTGTCCGAATTTGTGGATTGCGTTGTTTGTGTTTGGTCTGCCGGACGAGTAGTTTGAAGGTTGTTTGTTATTATTCGGTTGCGGTGGCCAATTGTCTTGAATTCTCAATCCGATTTGAGACATTTTTGGAGCAGCTTGATTTCCTGAAATTTTAAGGGAATCGTTAGTGGGCGAAAAATTGAAATTAATACTGTGTCAGTACTTACATGCTTTGTGTCTTGGTGATTTCTTCCAATATAGCGCAAGTTATGATGGCGTTGGAGAAATTCAACCAAGCGTGTGTGTTCATGCGCGTCGATCATTTGCATTTCGATGAGCTGGATTTTGAGTTGCTATCTCGAAGCATTTTTATCTCTCCTGATTCGGATCTTTCGGGTGTCCAGCGGCAGCGGCGTCTTCGGGGAATTTTGTCGCATGAGCGGTCGTCTCGGAGGGAATTAGTTCGCAATTTCCGGGGTGACGTGGGTGAAGAAAAGGAGATCTGCCTTGGTAAATTACTAACAATCAAGGAAGATCTCCAGTACCGGTGCCCAAACAAGGAGATTTACCGAACACGGTTGCTTCATTTGGGGTCTAGGCTCCAGGTTATCCGAAATTATGCGGCAGGGGAGGTCAACCAGGAAATTTCGGGGTTGCTGGAGGAAGTTCTAGCAGTTTATGCCAGTCATTTCAGTGACGAACAGGCAGCACTTCCTCCCGACAACCAAGAAGGGGAGGATGGAGAGATTTTGGGAGATTTGCTGAGTACAGACGTACCTGCAACTCCACAGGGATCCAATCCTTCCGATAACCAAGGATCTTTTTCTAAACAGCTCGTAGGGGACGACCTGTTGCGTGTCTTGTGCGAGATGAGGGACGAGATTCGACAATTGCGACAGCAATCCGACGATAATAGAGCCCTAGCGTCTCAGGGGTCTGATGCTTTTTCAAAAGCTACTGAAACGCTAATGGGTGGGATTGCTTCACTGACAACAATTTCGTCAGTTTTAAGAAAGACGGTTCAAGAAGTTGTCTCACTTCGTGAATCCGTCAGTGAACTTCGGGCACTAGTACATCAGAAGGAAAGTGCTTCCGAGAAGGATCTGCAGACCGATCTGGAAGATTTGCGTTTGATGGACGTACCCGATTCATTTGATACACCAGAGATTCCTCGCCCAACACTGGCGCCCAGTCCCGATCAATTTGTGTTGAAGCGAGGATTCTCGGGTCAACAAAATCTATGCCCATCACTTCCAATCGAGAAACCGAAACAGAATACCGGATTCACAGCCCCGTACCAAACTCAGAACCAGCCTCACTTTCCTGAATGGACCGAACAGCGGGCGGGACCATCCTATCCGAACTTTTCATCCAACGCGGGAAACGGATCGATGGCAGCTTCAAGGAATTACTCGCGAAACCCGCAACGCGTCGCTGATTGGAAGATTCGGAAGTATGCTGGAACTGATGAAGGAACTGGACTTAATGAGTTTTTGGACACCGTAGCAAATTACGCTGCGTGTGAACAAATGTGCGAAGAAGAACTTTTCAATTCTGCGATGCATCTGTTCACTGGCAATGCTTTGACCTGGTATCAGGCTATGCGTGCGCAAAACCGGTTGTTTAACTGGAACCATCTTGTTTGCGAGCTCAAAGTAAATTTTGTTCATCCTGAACTTGATGCTACGCTCAAAATGAAGGCTCTCCAGCGCCGGCAGATGCGTAACGAATCTTTCCAGGAATATTTCCTGGAAATGGAGAAAATATTTCGTGCTATGACGGTTCCAATGGCACCGAGCGAAAAACTCGATGTGCTCAAGCGGAACCTGAAAGCCGACTTTAAACAAATGCTTATCCTCAGGCCAGTGAACACGCTCTCAGAATTGATGAGTCTTGGTAAATCGATCGACGCCTCCAAGACGCCGATTTATCAGAAAGTTTTCGGTTCTTCTCGGGAAGTTGCTGCTTATTCTGATAATCCACCACAAAACAAACAAAAACAAAACAATCAAAACCAAAAGAGAGGTGGACAGAATAACGGCAACGCAAAATCCAAAACGTTTTGGAGCAAGAATGCCAAACCGGCAGGTCTTGATTCAAACAAGCCTCCTGACAACCAGAAAAAGAAACAGCAAGGGAATCAGGATGGCAAGAATCTCGAGGGAAGCAATCAAAAACCGATCGAACCACCGCAGAAACCTATTATGTGCCTGGAGTATTTGGTGGAAAAGCATCGTCCTCCCGTGCTCGGCGTCTGCTATAATTGTGGAGACAAAGGACACGGATATGAGGAATGCCGGAAACCAAAACGGGTCTTCTGCATAGTGTGCGGATTTAAAGGTTTTGATGTTTCTCGTTGCCCTTACTGCCTAAAAAACGGGATCAGAACCAACTGAAGTCGCAGTTGGCAGTAAAGCAGCGCTCCAAAGAACAACTAACAATCCATCCCCAGATTTACGACAGTTTTCGACCGGCTCGTGATGAGGACTATGATAATTCATTGTCCGTCGAAACCTTCGTCCTTGACGACCCGTTCGATAACCGTCCATTTGCAATAGTCGCTGTGTACGGCAAATCCTTCAAAGCCTTGCTCGACAGTGGTAGTAACGCCACAATTATAACTAAAAAGCTATACCGAAAGTTTTCGAAAAGTCCCTTGAAAAGGTTGGAACGACCATTCGAACTACGTTCTGCAAATGGTCAATCCTTACCAATCATTGGACAAGCGTATCTCCCGTATACTTTTCAAAATTTGACAAAGGTCCTATGCACTCTTGTAGTAGAGCATCTGACCGTCAACTCCATTCTAGGTATGGACTTTTGGCGCGCCTTTGGGATTTCTCCTGAGATACAAAACTGTGCTTTGTTGAACTCAGGTCAGGAATCAGAAGACGATGAAGAAGATGAAGTATCGCGTGAGTCGATACTCACTTCGGAACAGTTAGCGCGCGTAGAAGAAGTAAAGAAGTGTTTCCAGGCAGTAGAGCCCGGAAAGCTAAGCCCAACCTCATTCACAGAGCACAGGATTGTCATCAAAGATGAATTCCAAGGTGCGACACCCGTTTGCCGATATCCTTATCACATGAGCCCAAAGAAACTGTCAAAGGTCTGGGAAGAGGTTGACCGATGGCGGTCTATGGGAATTATCGAGGAGTCTGATTCGGATTGGTCGCTTAATATTGTGGCGGTCACGAAACCAGACGACTCAATCCGCCTTTGTCTAGACGCTAGGCCTCTCAATGAGCGTACTGTACGGGATGCATACCTTCTGCCCCACCCTGGGCGAATATTGGGCGGCTTACCCAAGGCGAAGTACCTGTCTACCATAGACTTGAAGGAGGCCTTTCTCCAGGTACCCCTGGCTAAGGATAGTCGCAAATATACCGCTTTCAGTGTTCCCGGCAGGGGTATGTTCCAATTTACCCGTCTACCATTTGGTCTCGTCAACAGCCCCGCTACTCTGGCGCGACTGATGGACCAGGTTCTAGGACGAGGTAAATGGGAACCTTACGTTTTCGTCTACCTAGATGACATCATCGTGGTAAGCGAAACGTTCGAGCATCACATACAGTTGCTCAAAGCAGTGGCCGATTGTCTAGCAAGAGCCAACCTAACCATCAATTTGGAAAAATCCCGTTTTGGAGTCCCCGAACTAAAGTTTCTTGGTTATTTGTTGAATCGGGACGGACTCAAGGTCAATCCTGACAAAATTCAGCCGATTCTCGACTACGAGAGACCGGTTACCGTGACGAAACTTCGTCGTTTCCTCGGGATGTGCGGTTATTACCGCCGTTTCATTGATCGGTTCAGTGAGGTCACTGCTCCCTTGACCGATCTGCTCAAAACGAAAACCAAGAGCTTAGTTTGGAACTCCGAGGCAGAACTCGCGTTCCTTAAAATTAAGGAATTTCTAGTCACTCCTCCAGTTTTAGTCCCACCAGACTTCTCCAAAGAATTCATTCTTCAGACAGACGCTAGTGACGTAGCAGTCGCTGCTGTTCTGGTGCAGGAGTATCCCGAGGGTGAGAAAGTAGTTGCTTACTTTTCGCACAAACTGACCACTCCCCAAAGGAACTATCATGCAACTGAAAAGGAAGGTCTGGCGGTGATAATGGCGGTTGAACACTTTCGAGGTTACTTGGAAGGTTATCATTTTCGACTGGTCACTGATTCGTCAGCGATTACATGGATACTGAAGACTAAATGGAAAACCAGTTCACGTTTGAGTCGTTGGAGTTTAGAATTGCAACTCTACGACATGTCTATTGAGCACCGGAAAGGCAAGGACAATGTCGTTCCAGATGCGTTATCCCGGGCCGTAGCAGCCGTTTCCGCTTTGTCCACCTCAGACTGGTACTGTTCCATGAAGTCCAAAGTTATCCAAAATCCTGACGACTATGCCGACTTCAAAGTAGAAAATGATCAACTTTTCAAGTATGTAAACTCGAAAGTTGTTCCGTGCGACTCGCGGTTCAGTTGGAAACTCGTCCCAGCACCCGAGTTCCGTCAAGATTTGATTCAACGTACCCACGAAAATTTGCTTCACGTGGGATACGATAAAACGATCCACGAAGTGCAGTTACGATATTACTGGCCTCGTATGGGATCTGAAGTACGAAAGTTTATTCGAGAATGTGGGACGTGCAAGGAAATCAAAGCTCCTTTCGTCCCAGTCCAGCCTGAAATGGGTAAGTCGCGTGCGACTAATGCACCATGGCGAATGGTTTCTGTGGACTATATTGGTCCTCTTCCAAAAAGCAAACGTGGCAATCAACACTTGCTTGTCGTCCTCGACGTCTTCAGTAAGTACGTCATGTTAACCCCCGTTCGCAAAATCGCTAGTACGTCACTCTGTACGATACTGCGCGAACAGTGGTTCAATCGCCATGGCAGCCCGGAAATTCTGCTAAGCGACAATGCCTCCACTTTCACCTCGAAGGAGTTCAGTCAATTCATAAAAGAAACCAACGTCAAACATTGGCTGAACTCCCGCTATCATTCGCAGGCTAACCCAGTGGAGCGAACAAATCGCTCGATAAACACCGCAATCCGGGCATATGCTCGAACCGAGCAGCGCAACTGGGATGTCCACATCAGTGATGTGGAGCGCATCCTAAATACTACCGTTCATTCCTCCACTGGGTTTAGTCCACATTTCATTATACACGGGTGTGAAATGGCATCTGCCGATGACTTCAGCAGGGTTTCCGGTGAGGGTGACCTAGAAACAAGACACCAACAGATAGACAAAATCCGGGAGATTGTGGTCAAAAATTTGGCAAAGGCAAGCGAGGGCATTCGACATCAGTACAACTTGCGTCATCGAAAGTTCTCCTAACCTTTTGAAACGGGACAAATGGTGTACCGTCGAAACATGAAGTTGCACTCGAGTCTTACAATGCTAAACTTGGACCACAATACTTACCGGCAAAAATTGTCTCAAAAAAGGGTGTGTCCTCCTACGAGCTGGAGGATTTAGCAGGTAAAAATCTCGGAGTTTGGCCAGCAAATCTCCTTAAACCAGCATAAAAAAACTTTTCCGTGCCGTTTGTGGACTGACGGTATGCTTTTATATGGATTACTCACTTGGGAGTTTTCCAAAAGCAGCCGTCAGTTCCCTACGGCAACAACACGGACTTTGGTCCGAAAATAAACAATAAACATTTCTCCGTCTTCTCTATTTTTATTGTGGAAGACCAACTCTGCCGCGAGAAGGTTCTTCAACACCTTCTTGCAATTTTCCAGAGCCACACTCACGCAGTGTGGTAAACAAACACTCGCACGAAATATATGCTCCGGCCCCGGTGACGACTACGGTAGGGTGGAATACTCCACTAAAAACACTAATCTTATACCGTGCCGCTCTCCCGGGCACCGGGCGCATCTAAATACACTACCTGCCGTGTTCGGCAACATAAAATTTTTCAAAAACCCCTTTCTGTGGGGAACACTCGCACCTACGGGTGCCCTAAATTATATAAAATCTCATTGTTTGGAGCACAATCTCACAAGAAAATCACTACTCCCTTTTCCAACAGGGACACAACACTCGCGGAAATGGGTTTCCTGCGCGACTGCTACTCCGGAGCCGACCGTAAACGAAAAAAAAACCGCGAATAAAAACAGTTTGCTAACCGATTTTGCGAACTGTTTTGTTTTTATTTACGATTTTGATGATTCATTCATCATATCGAATGGATCATCGATTTGACACTTTCCCCGATGTTCGCATCAATGCTCTGCATCATGCAGGTGTAGCCCGATTTGGATCAGAGTAGTGTGAGTGGAAGAGCGAATGGGGTAAAAAGCGCCTCGCGTCTTCGATTTCGAATCAAATAAAATTTTATTTCGCATAATTTTGGGTTTGTGGTTAAACCTGGGGTGGTTCGTTTGATTCCAGCGGGAATCTTTTTGATCTGTTTAAATTATGCGAAAGACATTCTTTGGTCCCTCTCAAACGTTTCTTTTGCCATGTACGAAGCGTTTTGAGGCGAAAAGGGACGAATATACAAACTTTTTGTCCGGAATGTCTGTGAGTGGGAGAAATGATGACGTGTTAAGCGGTATTGTATGAGTGAATTTATGAGTGCGGAATCGAACAGAGTGAATGAATGCATGTGTGAATGATAAGATAAAATTGTTTTGGGGTTAATTCGAAGTGTTTATCGGAATGTGAATGATCGAGTAGGCCAGTGATTGAGGATGAATGAATGGGATAATTGTATGAATGTATTTGGATAGAAACCCCAACACAAGCGTGTAGTACTGGTACCGTAAGAACACGAGGCATTTCTGAACAGTCGATGATAAAACGAACAATGTAATGCCGACAACCGTTCCCCTGCAAGTTGGAACATTGAAAATTGTCAATGCCACTTGCAGAATTTTGGGAATTTCGAGTTGTTACCAATCTTGTTTTCAGATTGGATTTAGGGTTCAACCCATAGCCGAGTAATGACGATGGCTGATAGCCTCTCGCTTCGCGTATGCTGTCAGTATTATCAGACCAAACACAGGCAAACTTTTCACCAATGAGGACCGCCGGTCGATTAGTTTTTTTTGACATGAATTATTGATAAATTGCGGAAGAAATAATTAGGTGTAGTTAGTTTTTCTTTGTTTATTTATTTATTTATTCATTGCGTATTATTATTGTATCGGTGTTAGGTGTTAGGTTAGAAAAAAAATTGTTGCCAATTTTTTTCCACTCGGTGTGGGCGACATTGTAACCCGTCAGGGTAACAATTTAGCACTGGGTGGAAATATACCTATTTGTGCGTACTCTCTCCGTAGAGTGTATTGTTATTGCAACATAACTCACCGCTGGTCATTATGCTCGTTCATGTTTTTGATGTAAATTTCGTTTAAATAATAGTCCATGAACGTTGTTATTAGTCCAGATAGGTGTAGTAATTTTTGTTGTGTATTTGTAAATAAATAGCATAGGGTTTAGTTAGGTTACCGCTCTCCTTTCGCTGCAAAAGTGGTCTGACTATGCTGTGCTATAGCGATGACAGCTATGCGGCGGTACGTTTTTTTGGTGCTGGTTTTGGTGTTTGTTTTGGGTCGAATGAGGAAGGCGGCCATCGAGTTTTTTTAGAAAGTGACGGACCACGAACAAGAACAGACGTCCAGAGTATTTTCTTTCGGGACAGTTTTGCGCCACCGTAACTGTGGAGTTTAGTGCGCGCGTGTGACAGTAAAATCCCTGTCGAAAAGTGCCGGTTTGTGGTTCGGGCACAGTGCATAGTGTGGTGTCGGTTCGCCAAAAGGGGTTAGCTAATTACAAAGGAGTTCTTTCGCTACCCCGGCTAATTAAAAAGGAACCGAACATCAACCGTTCTCGCTATAGAGGATAAGTCGAACGAGCCTAGCTCTCCTCTATAGCTAATAGCCAAGGAGAACGAAGCAGGGCGGACAAAGGTTCCCCCTGGGAAGTTTACTGCGGTAACTTCCGGGATCGTTTACGGCGAGTAGACGATCCGGCGATTCGTCGCCAACGTCGCTAGGGAGGTTCCAACAAAGGAGCCAAGCTCACCTCCCTAGCTAAACGCCAAGGACCGCTGCCGGAGCAGCCAACGACCAAAGGAGAACGCGGCCGTTGTTGTCCCGGCCGGTCGGAGGAAACCGCCCGCCTTTCCGCCCGCAGCAGTGAGCCACCCGCAGCAGCAGTGAAGTGGAGAGTTCGAGGACAATAAAGTCGGTAAATTTAGTAATTTATTTTGTTTTGTTTACCCTTTTTTTTGTTGTTACGAAAATCCGAAATTCTGTAGAGGCACCTAGGCCGCCCTGAAAAGAAGGGTACGCCGGGCAAGCAAGAACCCGAGTAGTGGGCAAACCCCTACTTACACTTGTAACTATTAAATGCTTTACAATATCGCCCTGATGTCAAAAGAAAAGTTGCAGGAAAGTTTATGGGCCTTTTGAATAACCTATTATCACAGAGAACAGACATCCATGATCGAACAAAAATATTTAAAAAACGTGTGTAAACATTTGAATCAATATACTAAAAACACTAGCGCCGCCACACCAACCTATCCCAACTATCCGTCAAATCGATTCCGGAACCGGTTCGAAATCCTGGATGCATTCAGCATGGAATCTAGCTCAAAGAAAACAACCGATTCCGACTCTATCGGTTGACGCATTTGAGCTGGAATTCATGCTGGAAGTCCGAATCGGTTCCGGACTAGTTTGACTGGGTAGAGGAATAACCGCTGTCAATTCTGTCGCACTCAGCCACAAAAAAACATGACGACAGTAGCGCACCTGGTTTAGATATCCAAACTACCTTCGAAACCGTTAGAGATTTTACACAAGTTGAATGCTGAAGATGGACGTCTGTTCTCTGTGCTATTATTGTTGATGGAGAAACGAGAATAACTTATGAAAAGGTCGTTATTAAACAAAATAATTGTGTTGTTAAAACAAAAGTTAAAATATCTCGAAAACTAATACATTTCAGAAAATTTTTGTTATGAGCATTTCGATTCAAAAAGAAAATTGTATTTTTGACTGCAAATAGTATGAATTATAAAAATATGTCAAAAGTTGTTGTTAGGAAAACTTTTTTATTGAAAGCTTCTCCATGATCCAAATACACTAAAAAAGTTGCATTTACGTCTTTAAAATGATAAACATTAGATTGTTGACATTTTATGATGGGGTAATGCGAATAACTTTTAAAAAGAGCATAATTACACGAATTAATTGTTTTTGTTAGTACAAAATTCCAAATATCTCGAAAACTATCGCATTTTGGAAGATTTTTGTTAAATGCATTTCGATTTGAAATGAAGCTTAGAATTATATTCCGTAATAAAATTACAGTTTTGTATGTCAATTAGTAGTAAATTTAAAAACATGTATAAAGTTATTGTTAGAAAAACTTTTTTACCGATAAGTTCTCCATCATGCAATCACATTCAAAATGTTTCTTTTCTCTTTAGGTTTATGTTGACAAAATATAAAAAATTAAAAAAATGGGTTTTTTCGAAATTTAAATTTTTAAAACAAATTTTTATTTTTTTGAAAAATGACATTTTTTTCAGTGCATATTTTTTTCGGACAAAAGTATTCATTCCCTGTAAATCGTTCTCCGATAGTTTTGCTGTATAAAATACAGTAATCGAACAAAAAAATTTTGAAATTCATACACGTGGAAACCTTTACGCCCTTTTGAAAAGTTGCTCTTGAGGCAAAATAATCTTATTACCTGTGGAAAATGTTTAGTCTTCCATGCCGGTGAAACGTGTAAAGTTTCATCGGAATCGAAGATGGTCGGTCACGATTTTAAAGATTTTCGGACGGATCTTCGTGGAATTCCTCAACTGCTTTTTTCGTTTGAGAATTTTGCGCATTCTCTGTCCAACCTTAACATGAGTGTCTATCGACGCAACACCAGACGAAATAGGTCGTCGAAATTTGTCGAAATCGGTTGATTGAAAAGGATTGAAAAGGTAGATCTCGGTAGTCTAAAATTGTTCAAATCCAACCTTCATTGGGAATTTCTCAATATAAGTAGAAGACAAGTTACACAGAAAAAAGTGTGAAATTAATATTGCTTTATTATGTGCTAGCTAATACCCATCGCGCGTTGCTGCGATATTCAATGAAATGGGAGGAAAACACAATTTGTTCTGTAGCACCATCTGGCGGGTAAATAATCCCCAACCAACAGCACACAAACACGCTCCATAACAAATGCCTACTGTGTATAATTTTTTACGGATATCGGTTAAGCCCAACATGGAGAAAAAGGTGGGAACATTTCTCGAGTACTTTTTCAAATGGACGTAAGTAACATTGAGAGCCTCTCTTTGTTTGCTTTCTCTTTCGTTTATTACGACGTCATTACAACACTTTGTACTAATTTTCCAGTACATATCGAAAGCCGACGGTTTTTACTACAATATTATGCAAAGAGTAGAGTAGTAAATGTTGAAATGGCCGAGTAATGAACAGAAGAGAAAGACCTCAAAGAGAATCTCTCATTGTTACGTCCATTTGAAAAAGTAGAGATTTTATACTTTTGAGTGTATTAAGCAAAATTAAGCATGGCGGCCGGGGCCCTTGAGTAAACATAAACATCCGAACGAGCATCCTGATTCTTTGGCGTACGATGAAAAGTGAGAAAAAGCCGAGCTTCACCTGGGATCTACCGATTAGAACCAGCGATGCCAGATTTATAGACATGTCTGTATTTTAAAGACTTTTGATGTCTCCTACAGACGTAGCCAGAGATCTACAGACTTTTAAAAGGGTAATAGTGTTTAGTAAAATTGCACTAGAATAACTATTTCCGAATACGAGTGATTCCTTTAAAATAAAATTCTACTTTCAATATATTTTTAAAGTAAAATTTTAGCGTAACTAGAATTTACACAACCATCTACAGACTTTTACAGACATTTTAGTTATTCTTCTACAGACATTTCAAAAAACATGTGACGCTGATTAGAACACTTATGGACACTTTTTACCCTGAAAAAAACCCATTATATTACCTATGACCGAACCGAAATATAACTTATGGCAAGAGAAAGGCCCACTACGTCATTTGTTTGTGCTTTTCTTCTTCATATCTTGTTTTTTCGGCTTCATCAAACAGAAAAATGACAATCGCACTCACACACCAAAAATGTGCACAGCTGTATCCGTCTTGGGTTAAGCCGTTTGAGAGTATAAATTATGTATATACAAACTTTGACTTATATATATATATATATATATATATATATATATATATATATATATATATATATATATATATATATATATATATATATATATATATATATATATATATATATATATATATATATATATATATATATATATATATATATATATATATATATATATATATATATATATATATATATATATATATATATATATATATATATATATATATATATATATATATATATATATATATATATATATATATATATATATATATATATATATATATATATATATATATATATATATATATATATATATATATATATATATATATATATATATATATATATATATATATATATATATATATATATATATATATATATATATATATATATATATTTATATATAAGTCAATGTTTGTATGTATATGATTTATAGACTCCCAAACGGCTTAAGGTAGTACAGAGAAAGGGTAAAATTCGCAAACGAATTGTACCACATTCGAGGCTTGGAGTGACTCCGTTCGAGTTAATGACAGGTTAGAAGTATCGCGGAATATTTCCAGGTCTACGGAACAGTTCTGGTAGCAACTATATGGATGCAGAGGACGTTCGCGAACGAGATGCGGAGTACAAACTATCTAGCAAAAAGTATACCGATTCTATGCGTGATGCTAAGGAATCCAATATCACTGTCGGAGACGTAGTCTTGCTAGCACAGCAAAAAAAAGCAAAACCGATCCTACTTTTTCGTCGGAGCGAATTAGACTTAAGGCGAATGTCCTATACTTATACTACTATGTCTTATACTTTCGATATTTAATATCGAAATAGCTTTTAATGCAGAAATTATCAAAAATTGCAGCATTCGAATTGACAGCCTAAGTGTATTCTACTTCGCTTCGGTTATGTCTCTCATATTACCTACCCATCTTTTTTCCGAAACTTCGGAAATGTTAAAAAAAACTGTACATTTGAACGCAGCACAATCAATGACAAAAAAGCGCTTTATAATATTTATCATTCTTTATGAGTCATGAAGAGAAGTTTCACTAAAAGAAATAAAACATTATTATTTGATAATAATATGCTGTTTATACCTTTTCTGGTTATCCGAGAGTAGAGAAGAGATCGGATGTAGGATCTATCGTAATTAAGAACGAAAAAAACTACCTGACAAGTGAAAATATAATGGAACATTGCAGGATGACGTCATTTGAAAAAAAATGCTCGTAAAATGACATTTCAGCAAGCTTGTTTACATGATGTTAGTACAAGCTCTCTAAACTGTCAGAAAAGTGAGGTTAAACTTTTTCATGCAATGTTCTATTCGCAACATAAAACACGGGATCAAAACAAGAACTGTCAAAACTTAGCACAATGAGATGTGAGGTGATACTCCGTGATAGGGTGATCATTTAAAGGTAGACTCAAAAAAAGAGTTCCAATAAAATTTATGTATGCTATAATCGATATTAAATTTTATCTATAATATCGATATTACCGTCAAATTAATTGCAATTTATTATTATAATATACATTGATACAGGCCATATACATTAACTGATGAGTGTGACCTACAATACCATGAATAAATACAATAAGCATTGATTACAAATAATTGATAATTAGTTTCTTTTGCACTAAAGACAAATGAAATATTAGCAATACCATAATAGAACCGTAAATAGTGTTTGTTGAACTGGAGATGCGGTTGAAAATTTGTTACAGTGATACAATCCACGAAACGCATAGAAAAAAACAGTGTAATGATTGAAACGTCAGCAGAACGCTAGGAAAAGTGAAACGCAAATCCGAGCCGGAAGAGAGGATGAGTAAATTGCGTCAAGAGAGTTCCTTGTTAAAAAAAAGATCATTCTGTAAACGAGTGTTGTGGAAACAAGTCGTCATTCAGCACGACAGCAAAAAACAATTGCGACGTAAGAACAGGTCGTTACAAGGTGGAATACGACAAATATCAGTCGATTTATTAGATTATCACGATTCAAATCATGCAAAATAGTTGGTGGAAAACAATTGACCGGGTGGAATGGTGCTTTTGGAAAAGTGGCGGTGATTTTTCGTCACACCACCACACTGTCCCGGGGCACGCAACACAACTGTGTAGTGGAATAACCAAAGCCACTTTTTAAAACAAACAAAACGACAGTTTGAAATGTAAATTTTTCTCATATACCACAACTGATTTACAAAATAAAACGAGAAGAAGAAACTATAGCTGAAAAACGAAAAGGTGAAACCCTAAAAATGTTATATTAAGTAAATGTACAAACAAAACTGAATAAAATATGATTTAGTCAAAAAAAAAATAATGTTTTATTTCTTTTAGTGAAACTTCTCTTCATGACTCGTAAAGAATGACAAATATTATAAAGCGCTTTTTTGTCATTGATTGTGCTGCGTTCAAATGTACAGTTTTTTTTTAACATTTCCGAAGTTTCGGAAAAAAGCCATTTCTAGTATTTGAGTTCAGTGGAAAACATGGTATATGTAATCTTCATATCGCATAGGTCGTTTGATCGCACCCCTATTACGAAGCGATCTAGATTCTCCGGTAGATATATCGGATGAATGTGAAGAGAGAAACGGAGCTTCGGTGGATGAAGAACGGTTCTCCGA
Organism: Topomyia yanbarensis; assembly: GCF_030247195.1. NCBI lineage: Eukaryota > Metazoa > Arthropoda > Insecta > Diptera > Culicidae > Topomyia > Topomyia yanbarensis. Next base: position 236,884,398 of record NC_080672.1, on the reverse strand, counting down.
TGAGCGTGAAGCCTCTTGTTGATGCAAATTCATATTTTGATCCATAAGCGAAGCATTGTTTTGTACATTTGTTGATGTTGCCGAATCTTGAAGCTGCTCTTCGTCACGGCTCTCCGTTTGTATTGCTGAAGCAATTTTAATTTCTTGCCCGTTTTTCGCGTACTGGGCACCTGTTGTACTCATAACAACAACTTTGGCCCCGTTCCGGGCAATCACTCTGTATCGCTCCGACGAAAAAGTAGGATCGGTTTTGCTTTTTTTGCTGTGCTAGCAAGACTACGTCTCCGACAGTGATATTGGATTCCTTAGCACCACGCATAGAATCGGCATACTTTTTGCTAGATAGTTTGTACTTCGCATCTCGTTCGCGAACTTCCTCTACATCCATATAGTTGCTACCAGAACTGTTCTATAGACCTGGAAATATTCCCCGATACTTCCAACCTGTCATTAACTCGAACGGAGTCACTCCAAGCCTCGAATGTGGTACAAGCGTGTTATGTCGATGGACATAATCTTGGAGTTCCTTTCTCCAATTCTTTCCCTCTAGTTTTGAACAAGATAACGTTTTGATAATGCCTTGATTTTGTCTCTCAACCGCACCGTTTGACTGGGGGCTGAGAGGTATTGCTTTACGCATCGACACTCCCTTTTCAATCCAGAACGTGTTGAATGCCGAACTTTGAAAGGGAGGTCCGTTATCGCTTTGGATTACTATCGGCAACCCCCATGTCTGAAACACCTCACAAAGGGCAGAATTGGTACTTACAGCGTCAATAGCTTTCATTTCCACGACCGCTAGATATCGTGAAAAAGTATCGATTACAACCAAGAATTCCCCAGTTCCGAACTGAGGAACCGTAAGGAAATCGATTTGCAAGATATCCAACGGACCGTCAGGTAGTTCTCTGGGTTTCAATGGTAATGGAGGGTTCCGCCTGGACAATAGTGTGGATACCTCGCATTCCTTGAAAAATCGTGTTACCTCGTGGGTCACCTTAGGCCACCAAAAATATTGACGCATTATTCGTTTTGTTGCCATTTCGCCTACATGACCACCATGAGCAGATGTGATAGCTTTTGAACGGAGTTCTTTTGGTAAGACCACTCGCTCGTTCTTGAATAATAGTGGACCCATACAAAATAAGTACTTCTTCTGTGCCTCGTATGGTTGGAGTTCTTTGGGCCACTGCTTGGACGACAACGCTTCTCGAGCCGATTGAAGTTCAATGTCTTGTTCAGACATGACTTCGATTTGTGACCGTGTTATTTCCATTCGTTCCGCATCCAAAGTATAAAGAAAATGCTTGTCGTTATCTCCTTCAAAAGCTTCAGATATTTGCGTCTCAGATACAAGACGCGATAGTACATCGGCTACATTTTTATCTCCTGGTACGCGTTTGATGGTGAAATCGCAAGGCTGCAATCGTAGCGCCCAGCCTTCGGCGCGTGAAACGGCCCTTTTCCCCAACCGATGGTTTGTATTAAAAATGAACTGGTTCGCCTCAGCATCCGTCCATATGATGAATGTCTTTGCCAGCAAGTAGTAACTAAAACTTTCGACTCCCCAGACGACAGCTAAAGCTTCTCTTTGAGTCTGAGGGTATCGCTGTTCAGACTGAGTGAGGACCTTCGATGCACAAACTATAATCCCAGGCTTGTCTGCTTCATCAAATTGAATAAGGACTGCTCCAAGCCCGGTTGGTAATGCATCCACAAACGGTTTAATGCGGTGTTTCGCATTGTAATACCCCAAAGTTTTAATGGACCTCAGAGCTTTTCGCTTCAGGTATTCGAACTCTGCCTCCTACTTATCAGTCCAATAAAATGGTCTGAATTAGCCAGCGTACGCATACATTCGGTTTTTGTTGCTTGGTGAACGATGAACTTATCCACATACGTAATTAGGCCCAAAAAGCTCTTAACTTCTGCACAGTTCATGGGCCTTCTGAATTCTTTGATTGCAGCAATCTTAGCCTCTTCTATTTGCCATCCTCGAGGAGTAAGGGTGAAACCAATGAATTTCACCTCTTGACTGGCAAAGACACACTTACTCTCGTTTAGTTTAACGTCGTGATTAGCCAACCTAGAGCATACTTCAGTCATATTTTTATCGTGTTCTTCTTTGGTTAGGCCAAATATAAGAACATCGTCCAAATAGTTCACACAACCTTCGCATTCTCCTAGTACTTTTCGCTGAAGTGCTTCCTGGAACAAATCAGGAGCGTTGCACAGACCAAATGGCAACCGTACATAACGGAACATTCCAATTTCTGTGAAAAAATTGGTCAAATGCCTTGACTTCTCATGCAATTCAATATGAAAAAAAGGCATTTGACAGATCTATTGTTGAGAACCAGGTTGCTCCTTGTAGCTTAGCCAGCATTTTCTCCAATGTTGGCATAGCAAAGGGAGTGCGAAAAATGTATTGGTTGGGTCCTCTCAAGTCAGTGACTAATCTGAAATCATCCTTTCCCTTAGATACCACCAACATCGATGAGCAAAAGGATGTATCCATTCCATCAGTTACTGGTTCAATTATGTTTGCTATCACTAGACTTTTTAGACGTTCCTCTACTAAAGGTTTTATTGCCAACGGAATATTCAAGAACACATTTCGGCAAGGTGGCTTCGTCTTGTCGTAATAAATTTTTACAGCTGGAATGTTAAATTTTGGAAAAATTTCGCTGGCAGATATCGATGCGATCTCTCCAGAATGGCGTAGGTGTTCGCTTTTAGTAGAGTCTTCCACATAGGGATGAACTGGAACTTTTAACCCTAACATCAATACACTATAGCGACATGCTGTAGATCTACTTAAAAGAGCACGGGTCTCCTTGACGACGTAGAAGTTTTCCAATAATATAGGTCTGTCATCAGAAATGTATAGATACGCATGAAAGGTAGCCACCACCTCAATTTCTCCAGACGTGGCATACACTTTGAGTGAACGATCGGTATCGTAACTTATGTTGAAAATTTCGTTTCTATGCCCATCATCTGAAATGATCTGCTCGAACGTCACCAGCGTAAACGTATTTACCTGGGCGCCGGAGTCTATAAGGAATGGACATCTCAGCCCGGCTACTACAGCCACAATAACCCCGTCGCAAAGCTCTTGCGGCACGCGCTTATTCTTGTGAGTCGGGTTCGAGAATGTATGATCAACCTATATTTTATTGTAAAATATATAATTAACAGCTTGCTCGTTTGGTACAACATTTACACTTGCAGCACTATTAGAATTATCAAGTGTATTACTTTCGGGGTCTGCTCGATCACAGTTATTGTTCCGATCAGCGATCATCTCTTCAACCAAAAACGACTGAGCAGTACCAGCGGTGGTTTGCAAATCAGCTTTTATTTCCTGTTTTAATGTACATGTTAATATAAAGATATATAACCTTTGCATTTAATAGTATAAGCCATATTGAGTTGATTGCTAATTTATGGTTGGAGCAATTCAAATAAGGATAATTCTTTTAACAAAATGTTTAATAGAACCCGTCCTGAAACTAGACCATATAAAAAAATTCATAATCTCACGTGATTCTTTCCTTTTCTACACCAGTCATACTTTTTTTTTTTTATCTTAAAATACGTTTATTTAGGCCCAAATGCTGTAGCTTAACGAGGCCGATAATTCATTTTTTTTTTATATTACATGTCACATGTTAGTGGGGGAAGGGAAAGCCGTATTTAGGGGCGGCTTGCTCCCCTCTTATGTAAGTAAAGGACAAAGGTAGGAAGTGGGATACATATTGTGTAATTGACATCGTCGTTTGCTGATTGATCATTGTGGCGGATATGCACACTTTGTTGTAGTGTTGTAGTTTCCAGCCTGTAATCGCAGGGGCGAGGGGAGGGTCGATATTTCGGATAATTATTGGCACTCTATATCATCTACATGTGCGGTATGTCATGATATTCTGGATAGACGGTTATCAAGAAGAGTGTGCACCGAAGACTCGTGAAGCAATGCCATATTGTAGATACAGGGATAGGTTGGTGAGATTCTACTGTGAATGAGAGAGGGTAAAATGTATTAAACTTGGACATCAATGGTTTTCAAAAAGATATAGATAAGAAAAATATAGGGGTGGTCACGGCTTGCCAGGACGTCCCGGACTGGCACATAGGGTGATCTACCTCGGGCCCGAAGGGAATCTATTAGTTGGGACCTGGCAACACAGTACTCTGCGCACAGCCAAACAACATGCTCGATGTCGTGATAGCCGTTCTCACAAACACAATGATTATTTTCAGCAAGCCCTATACGACGGAGATGCGCGTCAAACGAGTAATGGTTGGACATGATCCTTGACATCGTACGAATAAAGTCCCGGTTCACATCCAACCCCTTAAACCAAGCATTCGTTGATACCTTCGGGATAATGGAATGTAGCCACCGTCCCAGATGCCCATTGCTCCATGAGGTTTGCCAACTATCGAGCGTCCTCTGACGAGAGATACTGAAAAATTCGTTGAAGCAAATTGGTCTTTCGTAAGTGTCGCCTTCTAATGCGCCCACCTTGGCTAAAGAGTCCGCCTTCTCATTGCCCGCAATAGAACAATGTGACGGGACCCAAACCAAGGTAATCTGGTAAGATTTTTCAGATAAAGCACTCAGATATTCCCGTATTTTCCCCAGGAAATACGGTGAGTGCTTTCCAGGCTTCGCCGCACGGATGGCCTCAATGGAGCTGAGACTATCCGAAACGATGAAGTAATGGTCTGAGGGCAGGGTGTCAATGATCCCGAGAGTATACTGAATGGCAGCTAATTCTGCGACGTAAATTGAAGCAGGATCATTGAGTTTGAATGAGGCAGCAAGATTTTCGTTGAAGATACCGAAGCCTGTGGACCCGTCGAGAATTGATCCGTCAGTGTAGAACATTTTGGCGCAGTCGACTTGATGGTATTTGTTATAGAAAATATTTGGGACCACTTGTGGGCGAATATGATCCGGAATTCCACAAATCTCTTCCTTCATGGATGTATCGAAAAATACAGTTGGATCAGAAGTATCTAAGAGATGAGCACGGTTGACGTTATATGTAGATGAATTGATGTTCTGTGCCATGTAATCGAAGTACAAGGACATGAATCGGGTCTGAGAATTAAGCTCGACAAGCCTTTCGCAATTTGCAATCACCAATGGGTTCAGAATATCGCATCGAATGAGCAATCGATATGAGAGGTCCCAGAATCGATTTTTCAGCGGAAGAACGCCCGCCAGCACTTCGAGACTCATCGTATGGGTCGAGTGCATGCAACCCAAGGCAATACGCAAGCAACGATACTGGATTCGCTCCAGTTTGATGAAGTGTATGTTCGCAGCGGAGCGAAAGCAGAAACATCCGTACTCCAACACTGATAATATCGTTGTTTGGTACAACCTGATTAGGTCTCCTGGATGGGCACCCCACCATGTTCCAGTTATTGTACGGAAAAAGTTGATCCTTTGTTGGCACTTCTGTTTCAGATACCTAATGTGACATCCCCAGGTACCTTTAGAGTCGAACCATACCCCGAGATATTTGAATGTTGAAGCCTGAGCAATAGTTTGATCCATTAATTGAAGCTGTAGTTGCGCTGGTTCACGCTTTCTAGAAAATACGACTAGCTCAGTTTTCTCCGTGGAGAACTCGATACCCAGTTGGAGAGCCCATGCAGACAAATTGTCCAAGGTATCTTGCAGTGGTCCTTGCAAGTCGACGGCTTTAGGACCTGTAATAGAGACCACACCGTCATCTGCAAGCTGCCTTAGCGTGCAGGAATTGACAAGACATTCGTCAATGTCATTCACGTAAAAATTGTAGAGGAGAGGGCTTAGACATGAGCCCTGGGGAAGGCCCATGTAGCTAAATCGTGATGTCGATAAATCGCCATGCGAGAAATGCATTTGTTTTTCAGACAACAGGTTTAGCAAAAAGTTATTTAAAATTGGCGAAAGACCATGCTGGTGCAACTTCTCATAAAGAATGTTGATCGAAACTGAATCGAAAGCCCCCTTAATATCCAAGAATACTGATGCCATCTGCTCTTTGTTAGCATATGCCATTTGAATTTCTGTTGAGAGCAACGCAAGGCAATCGTTCGTCCCTTTGCCTTTGCGGAAGCCAAATTGTGTATCTGACAGTAAGCCATTTGTTTCGACCCAATTGTCGAGCCGAAACAGGATCATTTTCTCGAACAACTTCCGGATACAGGACAGCATTGCGATCGGACGATACGAATTGTGGTCGGAGGCTGGTTTTCCTGGTTTTTGGATGGCGATGACCCTCACCTGTCTCCAGTCATGTGGGACAATGTTACCCTCAAGAAACCTATTAGGGGCCGTACACAAATGACGTAGCTTTTTTCTGGCGATTTTCGACCCCTTCCTCCCCCCTCGTAGCATTTGGTCACAAAATTCTAACCTCCCCCTTGTAAATGACGTAGCATTTCCCTAATAAAAAAATACATATGCTTTTCAATTCTTTTAAATGCATGTCCTTACAAAATGTTTGACGACTTTTATCAACATTTTCATTATAACAGCAAATTGCCTACAAGCAAGTACATTTCATGACAAATGTAGTGTGGATAGTTTTGTTTAGAATTTTACATGTCAAAAAGCATGAAGAGAAGTTCACAATCCTGCAGCTGCCAACGATTTTAGGAAGCATAAGCTCAACTAAATTACTAAATTTTCTTTGATTGAATCCGAAAGAAAATTTAATTCAGCTACCAAAATAAGTCTACTAGTTAGCAATATTAGCTAGCTAATGTGGCAATTTAAATCCGCATGAAAAATCTTCCCATTTCTTTGCGAGCCTGCCATTTCGCGAACAGTAAAATTTACAAAATGAAAAACCGCGTGAAAAGCAACTTGGGAATGGAGGAACATTAAACTGTTTTCTCTAATTAATGGGTTTTGATGCCCGTCAAAAAAAAAACTTAAACTTCATGCTACGTCACACAATTTCTGACCCTACCCTCCCCCTCGTCACACTTCGTCACAAATTTGTTATACCCCCCCTACCCCCCAAGATGCTACGTCATTTATGCACGACCCCTTAAATAAATTCAACAAGCGTCTTTTGGCAGAGTCTGGCAGATTCTTCAATAAGTTGAATTTAATTCTATCTGGCCCCGGGGCTTTATTGTTACATGATAAGAGAGCAAGTGAGAACTCCACCATCGTAAACGGTGTTTCGTTCGCGGTATTGTAAGGCGACGCGGCGCGGTAGATTTTCTGTGCCGGGGCGGAATCCGGACAAACCTTCTTGGCGAAATCGAATATCCAACGGTTTGAATATTCCACGCTCTCGTTAGTACTGTTTCGGTTTCGCATACGTCGGGCCGTGCCCCAAAGAGTGCTCATCGATGTTTCTCTTGTTAACCCGTCGACAAACCGGCGCCAGTAACTGCGTTTCTTAGCTTTCATTAAATTTTTCATTCGCTTTTCTAATATCGCGTACACTCGATAACTAGCAACTAACCCGTCGTTCCGGAAAGTTTTATACGCGGCAGCTTTCTCCGCGTACACGTCTGAGCACTCTTTGTCCCACCACGGGTTGGGAGAACGTTTTTGGGTGTTCACGTCGGGTACTCGTTTCGTCTGAGTTTGAATCGCGCTATCGAGAATCGAGTTGGACAAAAACTTATATTCTTCCTCCGGGGGAAGTATCTGTGTTGAATCGATAGTTTTGGATATCTCAGCAGCGTAGCTCTTCCAATCAATGTTTCGTGTGAGGTCATAGGGAACATTGATTGGTGTCGATGGTCTTGAACCAGTGGTGATTGCAATTACAATTGGTAAGTGGTCACTACCGTGGGGATCAGATATTACCTTCCACTTGCAATCTAACCGTAGTGATGTCGAGCATAAAGATATGTCCAGTGCACTTGCTTGCGCAGGTGGTCTAGGAATTCGTGTCATTTCCCCTGTGTTCAGAATTGTCATATTGAAGTTGTCACAAAGGTCTTGAATTGTCGAAGATCGATTATCGTCGTATAGACAGCCCCACCCCGTACCGTGAGAGTTAAAGTCTCCAAGAAGCAGGCGGGGCGAGGGAAGGTGTTCAATCACGTTGGAGAATCTTCGATATCCCATCATGGCCCTAGGAGGAATGTAAATAGAAGCAATGCAAAGATCTTTGCCTTTGATTGTTGTTTGACAAGCGACAACTTCAATGCCTGGCGTCGAAGGGAGGTTGATTCGATTGAAGGAGTAGCACTTTTTGATCCCTAAAAGTACCCCCCCATATGAGTCTTCTCGATCCAAGCGGATAATGTTAAAATCGTGGAAGTTGAGGTTTATATTAGAAGTTAGCCATGTTTCACATAGGGAAAATGCATCACAATGATTGTAATTTAGCAAGTGTTTTAATGAATCAATTTTGGGGATAATACTTCTGCAGTTCCACTGTAAAACAGTGATCAGATCCCTGATTCCGTCTAATAAGTTAGCCATCGAAGGATACGATCGCTGTAAGGAGGGGCCATTGTTCAGTCAACTGTTTTAAAAATGTTCTTACTGTTGGTAGAATAGCAACCAGCAAGCTTTTCATAGGATCGGTAATGTTGAAAGCTGTGAATATCCAGTCCACAATGTCAGAAAATTTAAGGAATCCCGTTTTAGGTTGAGTTTCTGACTGTAAAATTGGAGCACTTGGGATTTTTGGTGCCCCGGGGAGTGCTGGGAACTCCTGGTTGTATCTCAATTTCCCAAAACCAGGAGGTATTATCTTCGGATTTGTACCAGCCCTTCCAGTTGATGAATTATTTTTATTTTGTACCCTTGTTTGGGACAACCTAGGACCCTTACGAGGAAGTTCAGGTGAGTTTTGATTAGGTCTTTTCCTAGAGTTTCCAAGCGGAGCCAAAGAATGCCCCTCGCAAGGGTCGTTAGAGGCGTTATCGTCAGTTGGCAAGAGAGCGAATGGGTTTTCGGAGATAAGTGGAACAGCTCTTTTAAGCATTTCTGCGTAAGAGCGTCTGGAGCGATCTTTGGCGGATCGCTTCAGTTTATCCGCGCGAAGTTTGTACGTTGGGCATGTCAAAAGTGCATGCGGATTCTCCCCACAGTAAACACACTTCTCAGCAGGGCTACTGCAAGTATCATCCGCATGGCGTTCCCCACATTTACCGCACCGTTGCTTGTTGCTACAGTAGGTGGCCGTGTGACCTAGCTGCTTGCAATTGGAACAATTCATGACCCGCGGTACAAACAGGCGTACAGGTAGACGAGCTCCTCCCACTTCAACGTAGCTCGGAAGTGCAGATCCGGCGAAGGTTACGCGAAACGAGTCTGATGGATAGTAATTACCATCTTCGATGGACTTTGAGTGCAATTGCTTGCACTCCAAAATCTTAACTGATTGAAGGTTAGGGTCCTTAAAGCGGCCAGCCCCATCATTCATCAGATCATCGACAGTTAGACCCGCATCACTTACCACACCGTCGATCTCCACATCACGAGAAGGGATGTAGACGCGATACTCCAGCGTAAAGAGGCTATTTCTAACGATATCATTGGCCTGTTTCAAGTCAGTAACGACTACGCGCAGTTTGTCTGACTGAACCTTTTTAATCTCGGTTACGGCCGAGTAACGTTTTGTCAGCTCCCGTGCAACAGTTATGCTGTTTAACGGTTTATTTTTGGGCCGAAAGTATACCACCCAAGGACCAGCGGATCCATCCTGGTAAACCTTGACTCGGGGGGGCTGTGAGACATTGGGGGAAAGTGGGGGAAGTGGATCGACCATAACATTATCTGTCTCAGTATCAGATATACGTTCTTCTTCTTCATAATATTCCTCTTCGGAGGGTGATCCTTCTGTTTGTTCCATTTTGTTGCGGGAGCAACACGCTCGACCGCACTGTTTAACTTAAATCAAAATAAAAAATCAAAAGCAATAAAAAGAAAAAAATCGATAAGAAAAGTAAAAAACGAAACACTTCACCAGTTGGTTCCTGACGAGCTGGTAGGTGAATTGATCCTTCGTTTGTTTTATTCGTCACCCGCGTGACCTTCACACATTAGAGCTGATATAGCTCGTCTAAACAAAGCCGTCTTTCAGGCAAGAAAAATGTTTAGTAACGCACTTCACTGCACTACTTTAACTGATATCGCAGGTAACAATTATCACTCGCGGGACTGTTTATTAGTAATGCTTTACTGCAGCCTCTGCCACAGCAAGCACCTTCGTACCACCGAAAAAACTAAACCACACCGGAGAGAACAAAAAGCACTTGTTTCCCGGTACAAAGTTGGGTTACGAATGACCAGTCATACTAACTAATCGGTAGAACATCTGGTTCTAATAAAATATCAGTTTTGAATTGAAATTCATTCGTTGTGAGTTATTAAAGTAACACTTAGTCATTTGCTCGCGAGGTTTGTGTAACCTTTAAATCACCCGTATGCTCACTTACCGGGGTTTTCACTTTCGATTCGTCATTGGACTTCCCTTGGATCTCGATTGCGGCAATCTTGTTTGGTGGTGTATCTAAAGTATGTTCTCCTGCACGTTTGAATGAGCCGAAACACACGCTTTGAATATGTCCAACCTGTCCACATTTGTTGCATACTTTTTCTTTGACGTTACAGTCATTTGGTTGGTGATAAACTCCACCACAACGCCAACAGTTTCTCTCCGATTGGGAAACCTACATCTCTATTCATCCTGAATTGAAATCGCCCTCTGTTCATTTGGGTTTGAAAATTTCCACCTCTATGTCTCTCTTGCTCTTGTAGCACCTCCACGGTAACTGCCACTCTGGTATACGCCCCCACGGGACCCAAAATTAGCTGGGTATCTTTGCTGACGAGAGGCATCCCAGTTGGAGAACGATTGAACTGGGGCAATGAGAGCTTGTTCCGCACTTCCGCGTTTTCGCATGACATATTCTTCATTTATTCTGATAGTCTCAAGTTCGCGCACTTTATCAACCAAGTCAATGAATGTACCCTTCCGACTGAGCATTTTAAGGGCTGTGATGCGGACATCCCGATTCCTTGCGTGTTCAGCTACCGTTGCAACGATTTGCTCAAACTCTATCTTCAGTGAATTCAAATAGACGAGCCGCCGAACCGACACGTGTAAGAAAACTGAGGTCAGTTTCATCGGATTTCTGAAACATCATCGCCAGCTTGCGTCGCATTAGCATCACGTCAGAACTAGAACCGAAATAACTTTGAAGACGATGTAAAGCGTTTGAAAATGGCGCCTTGTTTGGATCTGGTGAGTCGGCGTTCGACTTCGTGTTTCTAAATATCTCGAGCAATCCGGACCCGGCCTTTACTTGAAATACCGTAAACTTTGTCATCTCATCCTCTATTCCGGCTAACTTAAGTGAATCGATTAGCAGATCCTTCCACTGCTCATAAGTAGGACGGTGGATCCCATCATCGTCCATTGCTTTACATTCCGGGACAGCAATAGAAGCAACGGAAAGCTGATTCATCGATGATAAGAATTTGGACTCCTCAAAGTTCGGAACCGCTACGCGCCTCGTGCTGCTCAATCCATTTTCAGCGTTGAACTCAATCTCGGGATCCTCCGAGGCTTCTGGTCTGATATCAATCTGTTTTGCAATATCAGATTGATGTTCTTCGTTCTCTTTAAGGCTGCGTTCCAGAGCCTCCATCAAAGCTGCGTTCTTCGACCTTTCATCAGCTAATTCTCGTGCCAAATCTTTAACTCTCTTTTTCTGTTCGCGTGTGCGAGCCAATTTATCTAAATTTAAGAAAAAAAGGTTACAAATACAATCACTCTTGCATTTAGGAAGTTGGTTTCCGTTTTTTTGTGCTAAATTATTATAAAATATACTCGCTCAACAAAATTTTCTGAAATGGAAACCCATTCGTTTTACTCTGTTTACCATTATGTATTTATGCATTCATGCTGCATATATTGCTATAAATTACAAGCCCAATGTTCACGAAATGGGGCAGTAACTCACATGTCCAGCGCCATTTTAATTTCGCTTTTGATTGCCCCCTCGCTCTCTTTCATTTTATTTTCCTTCAAACCTGCAAAATCCTATTCGTTCAGCATATAATTCTACCAGTTACGATGACGAAGCAGTAGCCCCTTCCGCACTGCTTTTTTTTTGCTTTTGGACACTTTCTAAAGCGCCATTTTCCTTTCTCCTCTTTTTTTCAGCTACTCGCTCTCATCCGTTTCATTTTGTTTCAAACTGCTCAAATCTGTTCATTCTGCTTAGAATGGTATCAATTACTATTTCATTTACAAACTGGAACAGTAGCCCACTCGCTCCACTCCATTTTCTTTCTTGGACATTTCGATCTTTCTATAACGCTTTTTTTAGAAATAGCCCACTTCTATTTAATTTCATTTTAACTATGCAAGAACCCACTCGTTCTGCCAATAATGCTTTCAATTATGATTTTGTTTCACAAACTGGAGCAGTAGCCCACTCTGCTCTGCTTTTTATCAGACCATTCGTTCTGTATTTTATTTTATTTTTTGCCACGATTAATCATCCATAAAATCAAAGTATACTCACTTACTGACTGCGCCATGTCGTATTCCACCTTGTAACGACCTGTTTTTTTTATTACGTTGCAATTTTTTTTGCTGTCCTGCTGAATGACGACTTGTTTCCACAACACTCGTTTACAGAATGATCTTTTTTTAACAAGAAACTCTCTTGACGCAATTTATTCATCCTCTCTTCCGGCTCGGACTTGCGTCTCGCTTTTCCTAGCGTTCTGCTGACGTTTCAATCATTACACTGTTTTTTCTATGCGTTTCATGGATTATTTGTAATCAATGCTTATTGTATTTATTCATGGTATTGTAGGTCACACTCATCAGTTAATGTATATGACCTGTATCAATGTATATTATAATAATAAATTGCAATTAATTTGACGGTAATATCGATATTATCGATAAAATTTAATGCAGATTATAGCATACACGCTCAAAAAATAATAACCATTAATGGTTCTTTTTTGACCACTTTGAACTAAACCCGGGGAAAGTCAGAAAATGACTAATCGTGCTTTAGTCATAAAATGACTAAACAAGGTTTACTCATGAAATGGTTAATTTTTAACCATTTGTCTGAATCCAAAAATTTGGTAAAATGGTTAAAATTCAACCATTTCAAAAAAGGCCGTGCAAAAAAGTTTGTTTTAACATGACGCATAAGGACATTCTTTGAATAATGGGTAAAGATCTGTCAGCTTCTTGCTAATAATTTATTGGAAAGACGATTCATCATATAATTATAAATTGAAGTATTCACACGTTATGTGATCATGCTACCGACTCCAGCTAGCATGTCCGACGAGCACCTTGCACTCCGGGCAGTTTCCGGCTGGAAATACGCTGGCATGCGAGCACGTTCCGAATCATGCTGGGAATATCTTGACAAGAAGTGTGAATAGATGCCAGTTTGACGTAGTTTCATAACGATCTAGCTCTGACTTGGTATTACACATAACAATATTGATTTGCTGCCACGGATTAACCGTGCGCTGAGATACCTTTATAACAAATTCTTTGTAATCTCTTTCACCCAGCACCAAGTTTTCATCATTGTGCCCAAAGGCATTCGTTTTTTTGCAGCTTCCTTGCTATCGTTGGCTCGACTTTATGCTTAATTTTGCTGCTGGATTGGATCTATACGGTTATCATCTGAAACATAGTCACTATACAAATCAGCAAGTATCAAAACCAATCATTGGCATCTGCTTGCAAAAAAACTAGCGACTTGAGGATTTTTAAATTCTCACATACAATTACTGTTCTTCGCTTCGATAGTTCTTAAGGATCTTCACATTCAGTGTTAATTTGTGTAGAATCTTACTGAGTATATCTGACTTCTGGAGATACTAGGTCAAATCTTTTTATTGAACAGCAAGTGTTCGGAGTTTTGAGTTCTGCTTTGCTGATAAACATAATTTGTGGCGTACTTCCATGAAATGTAATTCAGATGCTGAAATCTCCTTACATATCCATATAATAATTTTGTGTTCATCTCCGGGTGCGGCCTTACTTCAGTCATCAAGCGCGATTGAATCTTGATGTGGAATTTCGGTTCACCTGGAAAACAAAGAAAAACAGTATCAAAGAATGAATAAATGTTGAATGCGAAATTGTGCTTGAAAACAACGTAACGAAAAACGTCTCAACATAAAAGTAGTGTGTTATTTGCTCTGTTCGAGGAATCACCCAACATGCCGTAGCTCACTATTCGCACAACTTACCTCGACGACGGTATCCTAGCGAGTGCCGTGATATCGTAGAGTGTGAGACAAACGACCGAAGCAATGCAACGAACACAATGCAGACTCTCTCGCTCAAACGGTGCGTTAATACACATACAAGCTAACGTGCAATAGACCGGTTCATATTGCCACTGGGTTCTACTATAGTAGACTGGTTCACACCACACATCTCCCCTTTTCTTACAGGAAAAACAAGAAAAAAAACTTCAGCAAAGATCTTGTTTTTGTTTTTTTTTATTTTTTTTCAGAAATCAAAGTTGTTCTTGTATTATACAATTTCATCTCCCAGTATGTGAAAATAATCCGTCAAGTATGAAGGGGCTTTCGATGCCCTTGTTGGGCGCTTTGAATTCTCACCTACATTTTGATTTTCGGCATTTAGTTGGGCATTTGTTCTTTGCATGTTTCTCCATTGATGAACTTTTTTTTGTTTTAGTTACGTGACGCTTTACAGTGTGTCCTTCCTGGTCAGTAAGAAGTAGGCTCCCATTTTGCTCTGTTAACACAGTATACCGTTTTGCATCGAAACGAGATTGACGCTTTTCCCTTGAATGTCGTTCAAGTATCACCGTATCGCCAGGTTTTACTGAACAACATTTCGCCCCTCGACGTCTATCTTCTCGTGCTTTTCCTTCCAATTTACCTTCATAATCTCTCGAATCAAGCAATTCCTCGACGTGCGCTGACTTCTTATGCTCTAACAAGGGAAGCCTCCGTTTAATTTTGCGACCCATCATTATTTCTTCCGGGGGCACTTTTATAACAGAATGAGCACCGGCGTTGTAGGCATGAACTGCGTTCTGAAGCTCCGTCACATAACTGTTCCCACTAGACACTGCCACGGACATAGCTTTGTTGACGACTTTCATAAAGCTTTCAGCTAGTCCGTTTTGCTGAGGAAAGAAAGGAGTCGAAAAGATCGTTTGTATACCACGATCTGTACAATACTGCTTATATTCAGCCCCATTGAATGGAGGCCCGTTGTCTGTTTTTATAGACTTCGGAAACCCCTCCCTTGCAAATATGTCGTCCAGGATCTTGTTGGTGTACTCGAACGCCGTAGATTTGACTGGACGTGCGATTGCAAACCTGGATCGTAAATCAATGATTACTAAGATAGATATGCCTCCAAACTTCGCATATGGTCCATTAAAGTCCATCGCAATGACTTCCCAGACAGTACGAGGGACCAGTGTTCGCTCCATGGGTGTGTGCTTCTCTGGTTTACCATTCACTGCACAGGCGTCACAAGATTTCACCCACTTTTCCGCATCACCTGTAATTCCAGGCCACCAAACACGTTCACGCAGGATGCTTTTAAATTTTGCAGTTTGTGGGTGCCCTGCGTGAGCCACTTCTAGAGCTTTTAATCTAAGTTCCACGGGGACCACGATACAACCGTTCTTTACGAGCAAACCTTCCTTAGAATATAAGTCACTCGATACAACTTTATATCTCTGTAGATACTTAGGCCAATCTGACGATTCCAGTGATTCTTTAACCCGTTGGAGTGTGGTATCACGATTAGTAGCGTCTCTAATTTTCGCCTCAGTCAAAAATTCAACAGTGTTTGTTTCCAAATGGGCAATTTCCCACGGACTTGTGTCTTCGTTGAAAGCCTCATCGTGTCCACAATATAGGCGAGAAGAAGGATCAGCAATGTTCTCAAGGCCACGTATGAACTCAACATCATAGCGATATGGACTGAGTCGTAACGCCCAACCATCTGCTCGAGTCAGTGCCCTTTTAGATGTTTCGCGGGTTCTATTTAAAATGAAGGTTATGCCCTTGGCATCGGTACGCAACGTAAACTGCCGTCCTAGTAGAAAATGCGAAAAATATTCTACGGCCCAAACAGCACCCAAAGCTTCGCGCTGGTTCTGGGCATACTTCTTCTCTGTGCTGGTGAGGGCCTTGGACGCAAAACTAATTATTCGTGGGGACCCCTTGTTGTCGATTTGGACGAGTACTGCCCCTAAAGCATTAGGCGAAGCTTCCGTATAAAAAACGGTTTTATCCTTTTCACAGAAGTATCCCAAAGAAATGGTACAATTTACGATTGATTCCTTTAACAGTTCAAATGCCTTCATCTGTTCCTGGTCCCAGCTCCATGTTTTCGATGATATGACTGCCCACAAAGGAGATGAAATTTTTGCAAAATCTTTTATATATGGGCTTACAAAAGCGGCTAGATCCAAGAAGCTTCGCAGTTCTGATGCAGTTGTAGGGTGACGAAACCTCCGGATATCTTTTATTTAAGTTTCTTCAATATGGAAACCGTTCTCGTCCAGCTCATGTCCCACGAACTTTATCCTACTTCGATCGAATTCACATTTGGTCGTGTTTAGCGTCAAATTATTTGCACGCAAAATTTGTAACGTGTTGGCTACGATTTTTCGAAGTTCCTTCAAACTTTCAGCGAACAGAAGAATATCATCGATATAGACGATTTTATTCTTGACAGGTTCCAAAATGCGGCACATTTCCTGCTGAAAAATTTCGGGGGCGCAGTTCACCCCAAACATAAGTCGGGTGAACCGATACATTCCGTCTTCTGCCAAGAATGTGGTCAAATCCCGTGACTCAGCATGTAACTCGAGGTGGTAGTAGGCGTTGGACAAATCGAGTTTGGAAAAGAATTTTGCCCCGTACAATTTAACTTTCATATCTTCAATTAGTGGTAAACGGTAATATTGTCGCTTTATCGCCTTATTTGGTGCACGCATATTGACGACCAAGCGAAAATCGTCCTTAACTTTCGGAACAGCTGATAAACCACTAATCCAGTCCGGCGGAGAAGTCACTCTCTCGATGATGCCACTAGACTCCATTTCCTTCAACCGACATTTAGCTGCCTCGCGATATGCCGCAGGAACGTTGTAGTAGGCGTTCCTCTCTGGTGGAATAGTTTGGTCTACAGAGAACCTACCCTTCACTCCAGGCATCTTCGGAAACACTTTTTTCGGTTCTCCTTCTAGGCGGAAGATACCCGCTCCAACCTTCAACAGCTTCATTTCACTGGCAGTGCTTCGACCAAGCAATGAACAGCTGCCTCCTTTTACCACCAGGAAGTCAGCGATAACACTTGGGTTATCAACTCCATCCACTTGGATTTTTGATCGGAAAGCACATTCAATTGACATTGGCGTGCTAGCAGCATAGCCACGTAGCCCACGATTCCTAGATACTTCTATTGGTTCTAACAATATCGATCCAGACCGGTGGACCATTTCCAGTTTGTTCCAGTCATCCCCACCGATGACGTTGACATCTGCCCCGGAGTCTATTAGAAAGCGGATGGGATAATATGATGCAAGTGTGCAATTCACAAGAACGTCCTCAAGAGACAGTGCATTGATTTGCTGAAAGGGGGAAAATTTGAGAACATGCCTAAGTAAAACACTTTATTGTATCGCTGATGTTATATTTTCAGCAAATTTTCGACATTCTTATGAAGTATGTACCTGTTCCTTGTTATCAAGTTCACTGGCGCTTTCCTTGGAAAGTCCATCTCTCCTAACGCTACCGCGTTGTCTCCGACACGTTGCTGCGAAATGTCCACGACGCCCACATGAATTGCAGTTCTTGTTTAGAGCTTGGCATGATTGACTACCATGGGACGCACGATTACATCTGGAGCAACGTTCATAGCGTTGCAGCGATGTCATGCCATCTCGTCGAAATTGTTTCGCTCTCGGCCCTGCATATCTCTCATTGTTTCCAGCACGCTTATGTTGTTCTGAATTATATCCGTATCTCCGGGAAACAGCCATGATTGCCGGATCATCTAGCGACGTCGTTTCACTTTGAAAAGCCTCATCTCTGGTTGCGGACTGAACAATAAAGTTTGTCTCATGTCCGAATGTTCTAGCTGCCTTTGCTAATTCACGATTTCTTAATCCCCTGATAAGTTGTGTACGAACAAAGCGGTCCTGTTCTGATGGGCTGTAGTCACATAGCCAAACTTTTTCCATCAGCCTTGCGTGGAAGTTTACTGCAGATTCGCCCTTTTCCTGCTGCATGGATAAAAATGCGTCATGTTCAGCCGAAGTATCCGTCAATGATTTCAAATGTGCGTCGATGTTCTTCACGAAAGAAACATAGCAATCAGGTTCATTAAGGTCAGGCCGCAGTTTAGCGGCACGTATTATTGCCTGGAGCTCATCACCAACCGAAAGTAGCAACAACTGGGACCGCTTGACCGGGTCCTGCGCGTTAGACAAAGAGGCTGCAATCTCGAAATTCTCAATAAATTTCGTCCATGTCTCCCACATTTTGTTAGCCGGTATACCAGTTGGGAACTGTTTGATATTGTCCCACCTGATACAAAACATGCCGGAGGGCATCGCGGTTGATGCCAAAACCGATGATTCATGTGTATTGTTTTCATCGTGAGCTGTTTGCAAATCGGCATCATCTATTCGTCTACGATTTTTGACGCCGGTTAGTTCAGCGATTACATTTTCGAGTTCCGCCACTTTTTCTCGCAATTCTCTATTTGCATCATCTGGATTCACAATCGTATCATAATGATCGAATGAGTTGTCCAGCACACCATTGTCATCAGCACTACCATCCAACCGAACAAATCTTCCTGGACACGATGTTTGATAACGCACCGAATCATCACAATCGTTTTCAGAGTCGCTACGTTGCACTGGTGCACGGACATATCTACCTGGACCTGACATGGCGTATCGTGTAAGGGTCCTTATTCCTTGTTATTTAGGTAACAAACTTTTCTGTAAGATAATTAAGAAACAACATGGCAGTGAGACATTTAATCGAAGATAACGAAATTAAATTTTAGATTTATTTCCTTTTTTCAAGCTCTTGCAATGCTCACTCGTACCAACTTTGAACAAATAATTGAAAATTGAACAAATTGTAATAAGGTTCGAATCGCACACGTACATGTGAGCGAACGTGCTGTTAATATATTGCGCATAGCGAATCACACGCTCACATCGATGAAAAGTTACACTGGTCTTTTAATCATCAAACGATTTACCACCATACCTATATCGTCACTATTGTACATCGATCAACCAGAAACCGATACATTATAAATGTCTAATATCATAAACAAATATTTCCAATAAAATAGTATCATCTGCTTATGGATGCTCGTCCCGAGCTATTTTCAAATTCTTAACGAGCTGTCTTACCATTTTTCCTATCGTTTTGATTTTTTTTGTTTAGAGCAATGCTCGTCCCGAGCTAACGTAAAATTATTTTAGATGCTCGTCCCGAGCTAATGTAAATTCATTTCAGATGCTCGTCCCGAGCTATTTCAACAACTTATTTATTACAGTGCTCGTCCCGAGCTAAATCAGCATTTTACAAGTGCTCGTCCCGAGCTATTTCAATATTTTATAAACGCTCGTCCCGAGCTATTTCCCACAACAGATTTGTAACGGTATCAATATACACGCTCGTCCCGAGCTGTGAAATTTTCGCTCTGGTGGCGTTACCGGTTTAATACCTTGTTTTTTTCACTCAATATGCTCCATTTTTAAACACAATCTTTCCACTTTCTGATCACTTTGTTCTTTTGCCTTTCTCATGTTTTCCTATGCGGCATGCCGGGTGATTCCCCTGTCAAATGGTTCAAGATTGTATTTGCTACTAATGCAAAAGCCTGTCACGGACGCCATTGTGTTATTTGCTCTGTTCGAGGAATCACCCAACATGCCGTAGCTCACTATTCGCACAACTTACCTCGACGACGGTATCCTAGCGAGTGCCGTGATATCGTAGAGTGTGAGACAAACGACCGAAGCAATGCAACGAACACAATGCAGACTCTCTCGCTCAAACGGTGCGTTAATACACATACAAGCTAACGTGCAATAGACCGGTTCATATTGCCACTGGGTTCTACTATAGTAGACTGGTTCACACCACACAAGTAGGTACTTACGTATTTAAAAGTGCTTTGTCTTACTCTCCTAACGAGTGGGAATGACACCCATCTAGTGATTTTGATATTTCTTATCAAATTTCATATAGTTACGAAGGCCACGGTATATCAGGAACTCTATTCGTTTCTACAGCTTGGCTAGTTGAAATGGACAAACAGCTATTTTGGATTTGGTTTATTCGCAAACACATTGTTGAACTGTCGGTGTTCACTCGAATTATGCTGCAAGTCAGTGACTACAGTGTGCGAAGCCGTTTACCATCCTGTGAAAGAAAGTTTTGTAAGTTTTTCATTAATAATTCTATTTTTTATCTCTTCATAAGCTTCTAGGAAAATGGCGAATGGCCCACAGGGGTTAAAGCCACAAAAAAACAACACAACCTTCTAGGGCCGAGGGAGGGAGTTGCCGCGTATCATAAATTCCTAATCAGAAGCACTAGACCGTGGTGTCTTAAATGAGTAGCGGTAATACATAACTAAGGCGATCATCGCCTGGTCGCTAGTCGAGTAGCTCGCGTGTCTGCGTATGAACGTTAGATTACTTGCGCGCTTTTGTTTGTTCCTATGGAAATTGATGTTTGTAGCGTCTGTTCATGTACGAGTGCTTTTCTATAATCATGTGGACGATAGTATTTCGCGTGTGCTAGCTTTTTTGACTTCATGTGTACGCGAGTCGAGTGTAATTCATTGTTAATAGAGGCAACGTGAAATCGGCAGAACACAACTTTGTTTCGCGACGCATTGGGCGAAACAATGTCAGTTCACAGCGTCAAAATAATAATAAATCCAAAATGTCAGACTCGCTCGTGCGTCACTTGGAAGCCGTTTTTAAAGTATCCCTTGAAAGGACCAACAATGCCTCATTCAGTGGCTTCAAAGTTTATAGAAATTTTTTTGACGTTGGTGAAGAAGTGAGTGTAGCGTTCTTCTGAGATGAAAAGGGACGACGACTATCCATACCAGGGTATAGTAGCCAAGTAACTCCAAAGGATGAAAATGGGATGCTCTCATTATTATCATGCAACCCGATTTGGACACTACGTATAATTCAAATGCTTAAAAACACGCGTTCAACGAGCCAGAACTGAAACTGATAGAGTACCGAGTAGTATGGTGTTTCGTATGGTAAGAACAGCATTCAAACTACTATAAAGAGCTGAGTCGAGAAGCTGGTGCAAATGTTGGAGTAATGCTTATCGAGTCGTGATGATAAAGATCAAAGGTCCATCGACGCCGGCTGGCTACTTCTCCGACTAATGGAAGGCCCAGAAGCTAGTATGGCTACCTTAAGCTAATACGGTTACCTAGAATGGGGCAGATACTTCATCAAACCACGGGGAAGTAACCTACTCGAGGCCTTTGCAAAGTTGAATGTAGATGTTGCTAACGATGGCACCTTGAGCACATATCACCGGGAGGGTCGAGAATCATTATTGACGTTACCTATTGTAGCCCCGAACTGACAGGAAGATTTAATTGGAGAGTGTGCGACAAGTACGCTTACAGTGACCACCAGGCGATCCAGTACATTATCGGAAGCAATAGGCAGTCGGAAGCGCGCGTGACTCGATCAAACGAGCGGAGGTGGAAAACAACGAAGTTCGACAATAGAGCGTGCAATCATCTGTACTTCAGTATAGATGAAGTGACAACAGTGTTAGCAAAAGCGTGCGATGTCACCATGCCAAGAGAGGGTAAACCAAGGTACAGTCGCCACCCAGCCTTCTAGTGGCACTCGATGATTGCTGATCTATGTGCATGTTGCCACCGAACACGGAGGACAATGTAGAGAGCCCATAACGTCGATAAAAGAGCAACTCTAAGACCAGCATGTAAGGTGCTTTATCGCAACGGCAATTCAAATCCGTAGGGCGACGCCTATAGAGTTGCTATGGTGAAGATAAGAGGACACCCGAGAGGATGATAGTCATCGTAGAAGCACTATTTCTACAGCATGAACCGACGGCCTGATGGCCCATACCGTACGGGGCTAGGAAAAAGTCTTGAGAACCACAAAGGCCCCTGGACCAGACGGTATCCCCAGCCACCTGGAGATCTTTCAGCATATGTCTGTTGGATACAGTCGGCAAGGTACTTGAAAGAGAATCCTTAACAGGCTTACAACATACAAGGAGGGAGAGAATGGTCCATCCGATATGCAGCTCGGTTTCCGGAAAAGTAAATCCCTTGTGGAGGCCATACGAACGGTCGTGGAAACTATGGAGGCTGGTGCAGAAGCAAAAGAGAAGAGAAACCCGTTGCTGCGGAGTGATTACACTGGACGTAATAAACGCCTTCAACGGTGCTATTTGGGTGGAGCGGGCCATTTGGTATAAAGTCATTTGGCATAAGGTCGTTTGGCATAACGGACATTTGGCATAACATTTGGCATTTGGCTTAACATAAAAATATTTGTACGGAAAGACCTTCAGCAGTAGCACGGCTTAAAATTATGCCGAATTACCTGCCTTCTCGAACAGTTTTAAATTATGTGTTTCCACTGTAGTTGAAAAAGGCAAATGACCTCCAGTGTGATCAATTCTCAAAATTATGCCAAATGCCCGTTATTTCAAATGACCGTTATGCCAAATGACCGTTATGGCAAATGTCCGTTATGTTCAGTGTAATCAATTCTCAAAATTATGCCGAATAACAGTTATGCCAAATGTCCGTTATGCCAAATGACCTTATGTCAAATGACTTTATGCCCATTGACCCAGACCCCTATTTAAGCTACAATCGCCGATTCGCTGTACGGACTGAGAGCTCCCGAGCACCTCTGTAGGACTTTCAGAACTGGCAACTGATCTACGAAACTGAAGCTGGGAAAAGAAGTGTAACCGTAACAGCGGGCGTTCCACAGAGCTTCATACTCGGTCCGACTCTTTGGAATGCTATGTACGACGGAGTGTTGACGCTGCGCCTCTCTAGGTGCGTGAAGTATGGTTTTGCAGACGACATGCGAGAGTCGTAAAAGTGATCTCGGATCAGGCCTAACAATTCGGCGATCAGCAGCATTAAAAAGCCACTATTGGTGAGCGTCTCCACATCGGTGATCAGATACGCAGGACCTGCGTGGGTGACGGCACTGCGGATGAAGAGGAGTATATTTCGGTTGAACAGCACGTTCAACCATACTGTAGTCTAGCGCGTATAGAACTGTCTCCTCAGGGGCAGTCTTTGCGATAGCTCGAAGAAGTGATCTAGACCTGCACATCAAAGTAATTTGTTGCCCATTTCCATAGTATTGAACTGTCTATAATCGCCAGTCAGTTCCATGTGGATACGGAATTCTATAGAACGTGGGACTGACTTGCGATTATGGGTAGTGAACCTCTGAGGTATTACGATTGTACCGGTTTATATAGGAAATTCCTAGGTGAAGGTGACTGCAATAACCAATCTGTAACTCCGGAACCAAAAGTCAGATCGAAATGAAATTCAATGGTAATCAACAAATCTTGATTAGAAAGTCGTTTAGATCCACCGGATCTTGATCAGAAAGTCAGTTTTGGAGCAAATGCATAGCTTTCCTATATGAGAAAGGTGCTAGAAGATAATAATGTTGAATATAATAAGCCTCGTCTTGTATTACTATAAATACCAAATAAATCTATTACACTAAAAATTAAAAAAAAAAAACGAAGAGAACTGTGTAGGAACTGCAAAGCATTTCTATAGGAGAAAAACAAAATAGAAATACATAGGTGGGTGAAACAGTTATTAACACCAATAATGGCTACATTTAAACTCATCCAATAATTCTACAATTACTATAGTTATGTTAACCCTTTATAAGACGGTGCCAACTAATTGTTTCGTGTAAAGATCACAGAGAATTATTTTACCGCAGGATCTGAAGATTGTCAGGTTTCTCTGTTCTAAGGACTGACGCTACAATGGTAAGCTACGGTGCGAATACTATGTTCGAGAAAATTAAATCGGGTGTTAATATTCAGGTTCGTATATTTAGTAGTATGTTGCGATTGGAAGCTTTAACACTGTATAAGGCGTTATGTTGTTAAATGTATAAGGCGTTATGGTGTTAAAGCTTCCAATCGCAACATACTACTAAATATACGAATCTGAATGTTAACACCCGGTTTAATTTTCTCGAACATAGTATTCGCACTGTAGCTTACCATTGTAGCGTCTATCCTTAGAACAGAGAAACCTGTCAATCTTTCCGTTGCTGCGCTAAAATAATTCTTTGTGATTTTCTTGAATAATTTTAATACAAATATACGCTCACTTACTGCATCAACTCGTGCCTTCATTTCGCAGTGCCCAAGTTTCGGCTGCCGTTGGAGCTGTTTTCGATCGCTGTGATGGTACTGAAACAATTCCTGAGAAGTGTCACCAGGTAAATTTGCCAGAAACCCATGGTCAGGTCTATATTCTGCAATCCTTTGCTTTCCAAATTTACTATACACTGCGAAAAAAACAACACTAAAACAGTTTTAAGTGCAATTAATGACCAACCTGCTTAAATGCATTGTTAATATCTACTCCGTTCCATATCAGTCGACATTCCGTTCAGCTTGGAAGTGCATCCACCGCCGCATTCACGTGTCAAGTTTGATAGTCTGATAATCTGATCGGCGTCTAATAAGGCCGACGGGCCGCGACCAATTGCGGTTTGGCCAGGTCCTCCTTGTAGAACGCATCAAACAAAACACTACATTCCCTGTAGTGAATCCAGTCTTTGGTGGATTGCTTATTGTCAGCTTGCAGAGTCATGTCCAAGTTTTTGACAAACAATTTCACAAATTTGTTTGTCTGCCGATTGACGAAGAACTCGAATGCTTCGATGATCCGAGTTGGGGAAAGGGGTGTTGTTTCCATGACACGCAAATGTGGGTTCCGTTTTTAGCACGACTGAAAAGATGATATGTATATCAGAGTGAGGTCAGACAATTTCCTAATAGATAGATTGATACCCTTTTACAAGATCCCGGAAATGTGTTTGCCTTTACACCGACGTTTCACTGTCACAGTCAATTTATGTTTTGTACAAGAAGTGAATTGGATAATCAGAAACCTTTAGCTCCTCCATCTTGACCCGGCGTTCTGGTTGCTGTACATGCGCTTCGTTACGACCAAATATTTCAACATCCTAAGTAGACTTAGCTTCTATCTAATGTTTCCCATTACATTCTATTTCAATCAAAATCGACTCAATATACTGTCCGAGTTTGTACCAGCTTGTTTATAGTTATATGATCGCGGATTTACAATCCATGAACATATCTTATTTTGTAGGATGAATGTTTTATAGACGTAGGAAAATTCTTTTGATCATGATGCTCTGCTAACAGCGGGATTGCCAGTAAACGCTTACAAGTTTGTCGATCGATTCTGCCAGGCGCAGTGTGATATTGTCTTTGGCGTACTGCTCCGCGAGGGCCGTTAGCTTATTGCATAGCTGACAGCGCATCTTTTGGTTGCAGTTGTTTCCCATCAACTAGTAAAATTCGTTTACTACGGTTCGCTTGGACGTCTGGTGCGGAGTTTCTGCCAGGTGTTCGTAGGGTAGGGGGATAGCTGCAATGTAATGGTTGTTGTTAGTAAAATTGTTGTTATGGGTGTTGTTACTTAAATCCTGGTATTATACCATAGTTTAGTTACATAATAGAATACATCATCGGATACTGCTGATTTTTCTTGAGCAAATCTGTGTTTTTAGTTGACGATCTGAGCGGAAACAAAAGAATCTTTTGCGTTATTTGTGCTATTGTGGTCGATTTTAAAGTTAATAACGGTTTGTTACCTTGCTCTGGGCAAAAGAATACTTTTATCTGCAATCCTCCCAACAATAATATCCGTTTGTCACTCATACTGTCGGAATTGCAATCGTTGAATTTCTCAGTAGATACTTGACAATAATTGAACGTAAAACCTATTGTTAATAAGCGACACATTAATAATAATGCCGGCACTATCTGTCATTAGCTGTTAAAGAAATAAAAAAAACCTAGGTTCGAAACTGGCTTCAAACAGTTAGGTCCAAAACTGAGTAACTTACAATTTTAAGCTCACACGAATAATAAACATCCCGGAGATATATCCGGCCAATGCTTAATAGTTATAAAATAGCATTTCAAGCTTACCGGATGATTGCAGTGACGCAACAGCAATGCAAGAAAACTGTCTGGTTTGACCCCGCACAAACAAATACTATTACTTCTCCGATCGCTTTAGGGTTTTGTCCAGCTTTGCTAACACGCCGCAGCGACGAAGAAGTGACCTTTTCTAACCCGATATCTAACCGTCAACAATAATAAAATTCACCGAGGCTGTTACTTTTTTCAATCATTTGATGGTTCAATTTCAACCATTTTCGGTTGCTTCTCGTAAGCATTAAAAATGAATAAAAATTAACCATCAATTCTGATTAACTTTGACACATTTTTTAACTTCTGATCTAATATCTAGAAAATGGTTGAAAAGTAACCTAAAATGGTTATTCTTTTTTAAGCGTGAACATAAATTTTATTGGAACTCATGTTTTGAGTCTACCTTTAAATACCTTTAAAATGATCACCCTATCACGCAGAGATGCCAGGTACTTTTTTCAAATGTCTGCAATAATAATTTTAAAAGTCTGGGAAGTACAAAAAATGTGCGGCAAGCTAGTGTAACCAAAAGCCTTTATATTCAAAAATCTGCAAATATCTGCAACCAAACTAATAAATCTGCAAATATCTGCAACCAAACGGAAAAATCTGCAAATATCTGCGTCATCGAAAAAATCTGCAGCTTAAATTAAAAGTCTGCGAATTTGCAGACTTGTCTGCAAATCTGGCATCTCTGCTATCACGGAGTATCACCTCACATCTCATTGTGCTAAGTTAAGAACTGTTCTTGTTTTGATCCCGTGTGTTATGTTACGCAAAGAGAATAGGGAAAGAGACGAATAGTGTGAAGCCAAAAATACCTTATTGAGCAGACCAATCGTGCAATGTAAATAAACATTACTCATGCCTGAGTTGGAGGAGATAAGTATTGTAAATCTATCAAAAAAGAAATTTGAATTTTCGTCAGAATTTAGTGCAATCGTGATTGGAAGGTGCATTCTAGAGTCTATGTATGAGTAAAAACAAGCTTTAGAATTATTTCATCTCTTTGTTTCAAAATGCACATCGTTTGATAAACAAATCCAACGATCGACAAAAGGTTTGTTTTCAAAATATAATAGGAGTCATTTAAAGTGCTGCCTTTGGAAACGGTTGCCAAATACTAGTGTTGAAATCATCGTAAAGGAAGTGTTGCCGTTTTGACTGATTTTCACTCTGCGTCTCTTTCACTATTCTCTTTGATGTTACGAATTGGCGATTCTACGTTGAAACCGCTCGCAGATAGCGCTGGAAGGAAAGTGTTGCTGATTTTATTCTGTTCTGTCATAGTGCATATATTTTATGTAAACATTGGTAAAAAATGACTTTTAAACACCAAATTACCGATCAATGTGTTGATAATTGTTTATGAAAATGAAGGAAAACCATCATTTTATAAGATGATGAGTAAACATCTTGCGAAAAGAGTGTAAAACATAGTGGTTTCTAACATTATTCGCAGAGCTATATGCGCGCTGTTTTGAAATGTAATTTGTTGAGCACCGTAGCCGCCGCAACAGCATTTCCCGTTCGTCCTAAGTTAAGCTAAACCTTCATGAGATGGTGTAAATTCATGAAACTCTCCAGATCAGGCGAGGAAAGAATATATCCGGCTAATAGGAAAGTGTCAGCTTTGTATCATGCACAGCCGACCCTTCTCTCCGATAGTCTTCACTGAATCTCCTACGTAGTTCAAAATATGAAGGAGTTCGACATTGGTACTGATTGGGTCTCCGTTTCGAGTTGGAACTTTATTTATGGAACGATTTTTTATAACCACAATAATACCCCGATTACATTTCGAAGAAATATATGAGTGAAATAGTTGCAAATGGCTGTAATTTCAGAATAATTGCAAATAAAACTAAATTTCTTACTCGTTTCATTCATATTTTGGCAGTGGTAAGCTTTTTCCGAGAAGATAATGAAGATTTTGTTGTAAGCTACGACTCACTTACGGGTGAAAAAAGCAAACTGTATCACTTTGCCAGTTCATGAGCTGAATCATAGGTGTCGCATGACTAATTTTGGCTTTGGCGCAAATCGCCAATAGAACAGCCCCGTGAAAACTGTTTGTTGCCTGAAGCTGCCACCTAGGATAGGATCCGCCAGCTCTGTCCCCTGTTTTTGAACCAATCCTGAACCAGTTCGTGATTGGTGGAAAGTGACACTAGCAGACGTTCGGCTTAAAAACTGAAGATACAAAAGGGCTGCTTGGAAGTGTTGTCGGATATTGTGATATAAGACACCCTAGTATAAAACATAAAACGACGATTGTGTACTGTTCTTTTTAGTTTTTCGAGATTTCGTGCGTCTAATTTACATAAGCGTGCCATATGCGGCCCGACTTGTCAACTTTGATTTTTCCAGAAACGTGAAATTGGTTTATATAGAATATTTTAATCTGAACAAATTAAGTTTTGTACACAATCGAAACAAAACTAATATTTTGGGAACATTGGTCAGGAGGGGTGTGTCATTTTCAGCAGGGATTAGCAAAATATAAGAAGAGGTGTAGAAAGAAGCCAGCTGGCGGATCCTACACGGTTAAATAAAGCAACCTGCAGAAAAGTTCTTTTAACTTACTTTTGAGTTGTGCGTCGCTTTCGCACTTATTAGTGTTGTCAAAAACAAAACGAGAGGTTCGACTCAGTCGAGATCTTCCGTGGGGGAAGTTACTTTTGAGTTGTTTGGGGTGAACTCAAAATTAGGTAAATTCAACTTAAATTTGAGTATAAAAAACCTATCAATGAGTTGTAATTTTTGCCGTGGTTAAATGGAAACTACCTTCAACACGGTTTACCTAATTTTAAGTTCCCCCACGATACCACGAGATTGAGTCAAAGGAACTCAATTTTAGGTAGTTTTTTGTTTCCGTGTATCCTAGGCTGCCACCAAATGCCAGTAGCGCTAGCTACGTTTCAAATGTTCAAGGTCTGTTAACATGAACTGTATAACACTGTTTGAAAGTTGGATTCAAAACAAGTAATTAATAACAATATATGAGAAATCACGCTTTCTCTCGCATTGCTTCTTCTCCACAAAATCCGAACGCTTTTATCACATGAGTACCAGTTAAGCACATCAAAATAAAGTTTGTTTGCATTCGATAAGTTTCAGGTCGAGTTAACAACATTGGCTCGTAGCGATGTGAACATTGCTTAAAGCGTGTTCGCTGTCATTTTTGACAACTAGCCGAGCCAAAAAAACCACACTGATAAAATAAAGTACCCATTAATGTGTAGAAAACTACGCATTTTCAATAAAAGTGGAATAACCCATTAAATGGGTAGAGTTTGTACCCATAAATGAGTGCAGACCTTGTACGTCAACCTGGGTATGTTTTACCCATTATGTTTCGCAGAACTGTTACAGCAAAATGCGTAAAAAATATCCATTCATGAAAATCGCGCCAGAATGAAAAATACTCCCGGATAGAATTTTACAATTGCATTTACCCTACAAACAATCAAAAAACAATAATTATTATAGTTATTTCTGTTTCAACATTGTTCGATGTCAAGTTCTCACAGTAGATTTACAATAAAATTTCATGTAACAATAAATTTCACTGTTCAGCAAAAAACTGATACAGTGCATTCACATTAAATTTTACTGTTTTCGAGAAAAAATGTATGGAGAAAAATTGATTTTTTTAATGTTAAGATACATAACCACCCCCCCTTTTTCACTGTAAAAGTCTATTTTACATTGAAATTTACTGTAAAAATGTTAAAGTTTATTGTTTTTGTATTGCAGCAAAACACTAAAACTTACTGTAAATTATTGTAAAATTACTGTACTGTCACAGTGAAAATCATGGTTTTGTTACTGTACATTTCTATTCGGGCTGTCAATAGAATTATCTCTGAATTAAACAAATAAACATAAAATAACATTCATTTCACATTATTGTTTCCTTAAAAAAGTATAGGAATCTAGAGATCCTACTCCAAAGCTCCTTAACAAAATAAATCCGCCAACTGGATATATTTTTGATGGCTGGATCTTTTAGCTGCTCTAAGAATGCCGACCTGGTGCATATTTGCAACATCCTCAGTAGTCTAAACAGCCGTTGTTTTCGGAGCATTGCCGAAATGTACCATTTCCGCAGACCGATAATTTTCAGGTTCCGCTACGATCCTTAATTTGCAGGTTAACTAGCTTGAAATAATTCTAAAGGATTTTTCACCCATTGTTAAGATCAATATACATTGACATTACCTCATCGAGTAGTTGTGAAATGGATAAAAAGTACTCATTGTTAGATAATACCCATTTTTTTGACAGCTCGAATAACTTTCGAAAATGGGCAATTCCATCCATACATAAAATGGGTAAAGTTTTTTACCGTGCAGCTTATGTTGGCTTCACTCATTTTTCAAAGAAACGTCAAAACATTCACCCTCATGGAATAGAACATTGCATGAAAAAGTTTAACCTCACTTTTCGGACAGTTTAGAGAGCTTGTACTAACATAATGTAAACAAGCTTGCTGAAATGTCATTCTACGAGCATTTTTTTTCAAATGACGTCATCCTTCAATGTTCCATTATATTTTCACTTGTCAGTTAGTTTTTTTCGTTCTTAATTACGATAGATCCTATCCTACTTCTTTTAGCGTTTAATAAATGCTTTATATGGATAAACCGGTGACAAAGTTGAACGCATTTTTTCCAACGCATACTATCAAGCGTTCAATTCGTGTAGACGCCAGTGCGGTAAAATATCAATTTCAAACGAAAATATTCGTTTCAAGTGAAACTGCGAGTCTCACAGTAAGCATACCACCACTATATCAATTGAGTTCTGCTGCCGTCTTCCTTTGAGTCATTCAGAGTTCACTGTTAATTGAATAACAGGTTCTGGTCATATGACGTTTTGCCTGTTTAGTTTCTATTGAAAACAGGTAACTGGCATCCCCATCTCTACATGCAGAGTTTGACAATAGGCAACATCTTTTTTCTACCGATCGATAGGACATTGCAAGGTGACGTCATATGAGTGAAAATGCTCGAAAAAATGACAGTTCAGCGAGCTTGTTTACATGTTCGAACCGTTACAACCGTTCGTTCGTTACAATGTTCGAACCGAGTTTCTTGTACTGGGTTAAACCAAAAATTTTCTAAGTCCATGTAAACAAGCTCTCTGAGCTGTCAGAAAAGTGAGGTTATACATTTTCATGCAATGCTCAATGGGGGTCAGTTTGACAACGTCAAAATCGCTTAAAGCGTCATCAACAAACAATAGTAGCAGTAAACAAAAGAAAACAATGAACACTTTAACTGATTTGATGTAAACTAAAGTGCTCCTCGATTGTATTAAAAATTAATTTCGTTCATGTTGTTACAAGCAAAGTTCTTATGTTGGCTACGAAAATATGACGTCACGTCACCCTCTTGATTGAAAACCAACCTCACAGCACAGTCTAAGCTAATGGGAGTGAACTATTCCAATTAACCACTCACAAATGAATATGAATTAACACTCACTGACATGAAAATAACTTCGACCAAGATGATAAATACATACAGGGTAAAGGGTATGATAACACCTCTTCTTTTATTTTGCTAATCCCTGTTGAAAATGACACACCACGCCTGACCAATGTTCCCAAAATATTAGTTTTGTTTCGATTGTGTACAAAACTTAATTTGTTCAGATTAAAATATTCTATATAACCAAATTTCACGTTTCTGGAAAAATCAAAGTTGACAAGTCGGGCCGCATATGGCACGCTTATGAAAATTAAACGCACGAAATCTCGAAAAACAAAAAAAAACAGTACACAATCGTCGTTTTATGTTTTATACTAGGGTGTCATATCACAATATCAGACAACACTTCCAAGCAGCCCTTTTGTATCTTCAGTTTTTAAGCCGAACGTCTGCTAGTGTCACTTTCCACCAATCACGAACTGGTTCAGGATTGGTGCAAAAACAGGGGACAGAGCTGGCGGATCCTATCCTAGGGTATGATAGGACGAGGCAACTCGGATACCGGTAGGAACATTTTTTCTCTGTATGAGTGAGGTTTTTCGATGAAGCTGATAAATTAGGTGAATATGAAAAAGTAAAGAATAAACAAATTACGTAGGGTGATGTGCCTATTATGGCAGTAGAGCCTATTGTGACCCTATTTCGTACCCCTTGGTTTCGAACCAAGCATATGAGATAATGACACTATCGATTTGGCTAAAACAGGTGAGAAAAAATAAGCTCAAGTTTTATTCTTTATTTGTTGTGCACATATGTATTTAGAACTATCATCTAAATCCAACTTTTAATTAAAACAAAATCACCTTATTGAAATATCTACTAATCCGCCTTACTCACGTAGTGAACCGAAACTGGATGCAACGGCGCTTAGCAAAATAAACTTTTACGAGCCAGCATTTACCGCCTCATATTTCGTTGTTCCAGCACAAATATACTAAACATTGCACTGATACATACCTTTATTTTAGCTGGAGAACCTTTTTACGATAATTTCACTTTAAAATCACTCGTCAAACACTAGAATAGGCCTAGTGTTATAATAGGATAAAACTAAATACGGGGGTTCCTATTATTGCCATGTTTTGCTGATACACTACCACAATCAAAACCAACTTTTTGTATCCATCATACAGAAAAGAATCACCAGTGCGGCCAAACCAAAACATGAACTTGTAAATATAATGTAATGCAATTTCAGGTATAAGTAATCAATTACTTCAAGTTATTCAACTAATTGCTGATTGCAGATATTTTATTTTCATCTGCACATACAATTCGGATCGGGAGAAAGCAATGTGTGGTGAAACTTGTCATTCCAGTTGCTAACCTTCGAATGGTTTTTTCTGCGTGCGCAATTCTGGGCGCTCTTCTACTAACAGCTGATGAGTTTCATTGATGTGCGTGATGTTTACGTTTGTTTTGATCGGCTGAAAAAAGCAGAATGATTCGTTTTACAAATCACACGTTGGCGTCCATGATCTGGATACCTAGTTAGAATCGACGCAAATGGAATATGAGGCATTGCGTTTCAACTAGATTGTTTTTCGATGAGGTGGAAATTGGCACACCCATGAGGCGATAATTGGATCGTTGAGGTGGGAATAGATGCACAGAATGGAACATTTATTTTCATTTATGCTGAAAATTGAGGCAATTCTGCTAAATAAGCATTATATAGATGTTTAAGAAACAGTACACTGATACTTTATTCTGAAAAATGTTATGGATAATATGGCTTCTTTTAAAGTTGTTCAAAAAATAGTGCGACCCTCTCCCTAATGGTGCCAAAATAGGCTCATCACCCTAGTTGGCTTTTCTGTTAATATAAGTTTTGGTTTGGTAATCATTATTCTTTATTAGTAGTTTCGAGATAAAAAGTGTCCCTAAGTAATCAAATCAGAAGATCCGAGGTGAAACACGGTCTTTTCTCTCTTTTCATCGTGCGCCAAAGAATCTGGATACTCGTCCGGATGTTTATGTTTACTACCAGGGACCTTGCGGCCATGCTTAATTTTACAAGCATAAAACAAATGCACTCAAAAATGACAAATGCTCCGAACATTTCTTTCTCTTTCTTGGAGCAGTTGTCTCTGTATTTTTAGTTTTCTTGCCAAGACCCTGCTGAATAATTGTTGACAGATGACTGTATGCAGCTAGCAAGGTTGGCAGTGCAGCCAATTTCTATGTCTTGTTTAGATATGTTGCTATAATACACATAATAATGACCGTTTTATTAACTCACATTTAGCCAAAATGTATCTGGAACTAATCAATCCAAAATTTCTATCACATACTACATGTTTCTAGCAAATTTTGCCAGCATAACAGCCTATTCATCAGAATCAAATTTGCCACAAAGATTGAAATAGAGATGGACATACTATCAAAATTCAAAAATATACTGAAATCGTATTACTAGTTGCCTTGTCTTGTCTCAGGAGTAAACGGTCGAACTCGTTAAAGGTCCAAGATGATAGATAACAGAAATCGATGGTTAAAGTCATTTTGAATCAAGACGCTGTTGGTTGAGTGGTAAGCGTGACAGCCACCCATCCCAGTTGGTCTGGGTTCAATCCCAGCCGAGGTCGTTGAGATTTTTCTGAGGTGAAAAATCTTCCTTCGGAAGTGAAGTAAAGCCGTTGGTTCCCGGCCATGAGTTGATGGGTCGATATCTAGTTACTACTAAATATCGCCTCCCGTGATACTTGTGGAGTGCGCAGTAGTATATACGGCCTCTAGCAAAAGCAAGCATCGGACTAACGTTCCTTCTGCGATCTACGTTCGGGCCTGGCCGGTGTCGGTTTTGATCAATAAACACTTTAGGATTACCAGGAGCTGCACATTGAAAGATGTTTTCTTAATCCCAAGCATAATTATCTACTGATTCCCTGTGCAACTTCAGCCAGTCCAGATCGATAACGGAGTAGTAGCCAGGGGTGGTCGCACAAGGTCAAGCCCAAGCTCGATGGTTAAAGTCATTTTAAAATCAGAGATGAGGGCAACATGGATACCATTTAAAAATGGGTGAGGCCATTTTGAAATCCAAGATGGCGGCCTTTAGTTACCAAGAAACAGTCAATATAAAATACCGGATTTTATTAATTTAGGCCATTTATATATATATATATATATATATATATATATATATATATATATATATATATATATATATATATATATATATATATATATATATATATATATATATATATATATATATATATATATATATATATATATATATATATATATATATATATATATATATATATATATATATATATATATATATATATATATATATATATATATATATATATATATATATATATATATATATATATATATATATATATATATATATATATATATTATCTTATTGCTTTTGGTTGGTCAGTAGAGAACGGAAACTGATGATTGAGAACATTTTGCAATCAATCTGATATGGCGACTTTTGGTTACCTCAAATCAACCCACATTAGATATGACCATATTCATATCGGGCAAAATCTTTTCGAATTCTTTCTGAAAGAGAACATCGACTATTCTCATGCCTGTAGACTGTGCTCGTAATGTGTTCCTATAGCACCAGTGTGGAAGTGTTTTACTCCTTTATCATGCCATCGGAATTGTGTACAGGAAAATATTGGTAGAGGTGCAAAAAAGCTGAAATACATATTTGATTTTAACAATAAATTTGACAGCTTCGTAGAATTATAATAGCATACTGCGGCTATCATATTTCTTTTTCAAAATTTCTTAAATTCGCAGATTTCAGGCGAAAAATAATGAATCTAGTAATAACAGCTTATTGGAACTGATTGCAATGAAAAACGTTATTTAGTAGTACGTTCATCTGTACTATATTTTTGTTGCAAATTTGATTCTGATGAATAGGCTATTATGAAGGCCAAATTTGCTAGAAACATGTAGTATGTGATAAAAATGTTGAATTGATTAGTACCAAACAAATGTTGACGAAATGTGTGTTAATAAAACGGTCATTATTATGTGGTCGGTGTTAAGTCAGACCGGACTAAGTCGCAAAACATCAAAAAATGATGATAGCACTGGATAAAGCATTTCGTCAGCTACATCCGACTTTTGTCAGATTTTAAATATGTAACAATAAACAAGAATTATGGCAAAAAGTTATTTCTAATTATAATGTAAAGGATGCTGCGATTCAAACTTTAAACTCGTTTTTCTCGAAATCAAGATTTTGTCACTTAGTCCGGTCGGACTTAATTGGCGATTCTACGTTGAAACCGCTCGCAGATAGCGCTGGAAGGAAAGTGTTGCTGATTTTATTCTGTTCTGTCATAGTGCATATATTTTCTGTAAACATTGGTAAAAAATGACTTTTAAACGCCAAATTACCGATCAATTTGTTGATAATTGTTTATGAAAATGGAGGAAAATCATCATTTTATCAGATGATGAGTAAACATCTTGCGAAAAGAGTGTAAAACATAGTGGTTTCTAATATTATTCGCAGAGCTATATGCGCGCTGTTTCGAAATGTAATTTGTTGAGCACCGTAGCCGCCGCAACAGCATTTCCCGTTCGTCCTAAGTTAAGCTAAACCTTCATGAGATGGTGTAAATTCATGAAACTCTCCAGATCACGCGAGGAAAGAATATATCCGGCTAATAGGAAAGGGTCAGCTTTGTATCATGCACAGCCGATCCTTCTCTCCGATAGTCTTCACTGAATCTCCTACGTAGTTCAAAATATATAGGAGTTTGACATTGGTGCTGATTGGGTCTCGGTTTCGAGTTGGAACTTTATTTATGGAACGATTTTTTATAACCACAATAATACCCCGATTACATTTCGAAGAAATGTATGAGTCAAATAGTTGCAAATGGCTGTACTTTCAGAATAATTGCAAATAAAACTAAATTACTCGTTTCATTCATATTTTGGCAGTGGTTAGCTTTTTCCGAGAAGATAATGAAGATTTTGTTGTAAGCTACGACTCACTTACGGGTGAAAAAAAAGCAAATTGTATCACTTTGCCAGTTCATGAGCTGAATCATAGGTGTCGCATGACTAATTTTGGTTTTGCCGCAAATCGCCAATACCGATCATTATCGCAACATATCTAAATATGACAAAGGAAATTGGATGCACTGCCAACCTAGCTAGACACTCACCTGTTATCTGGTGGCACAAGAAAGGCAAGATAACCAAAAAACGAAGCCAGTTGTCTCTTTTCGTCTTAGGTCTACCCGGATCTTACTTGACTGGTGCCCACTGGGTAAATTGAAAGCGGATTATTCATTTGAGAGGATCAAACGAAGGAGGTTGAATATGAATTGCAACTCATTTGAAAGCAACGGTGAGTGAAGTGCCATGAACCGAGCTTCAGATCAACAGCAACTGATGCGTTAAATGAATATGAATGCTACCGTGGACGACTGATTGGCTGCGTTCATTCAGTTTCGATTGAATGCAATGAAATTTTACTGCACTGGTAGACGCTCACCGAAAGTTATTTGAACCTTAACCGAATGCTGTAAAAATTTGTACATAGTAGGCATTTGTTCTGGAGCGTGTTTGTGTGCTATTGGTTGGAGATTATCTGCCCACCAGATGACGCTTCGGAACAAATTGTGTTTTCCTCCTATTTAGTTGAAAGTCGCAGCAACGCGCGATGGGTATTAGCTAGTAATATATAAAAGTATCCGCTGCATGATCGACCGGAACCAGTGCTGAATCGTGATGATACTGTCGATGATTCGCGTGTGCAGACAAATGTTCCGCGATATCCGGAAACCGGAAAATTCTACGCATATCAGTCCCATAACGATCTATGTAAACGATGCTCATAACTCATTTTTTTTACAATAATGTATGTTGTAAGTTTTTCTGTTACTCGGGAGATTTTTTGCTTCAATAAAATTGGAAATAGTGTAAAATACCTATTTTTACTCTATTTAGAAGGGTACCTCACAAAATCATTAATTACTCTGCCTACACTCGATGGAGTGCAAATAATTTGGCATCCACAACCTTGCTTTGTTCTTAAGAATCAATCTAATAACACAAATGGCCTAAAAACGATAAAATGCTAGTGTTTGATCGCAACACTAGCTCCAATCGAGTGCCCCAATTGTCGCCCTACTATTTGACTCAGTGTGTTGAACAAAGATAGCAAACGCTGCACTAACCAACGGCTTCAAATGGGTAGCGTGATAATAGAAACATTGCGAATATAGGCTCATTATCCTTGATGCGTTCGCCATGTTATGCAAGCGACGATAATGATGAAGAGCTTTATAGCATTTTCTCACTGCTGTGATTAATATTGCCACTGCCATCTCTTTTTTAATGAACCCCTATTTTTCCATCAATTTTTTCAGTGCCCGACATCTAGCGTAATGTACTTCTTAACTAAACGCTACGTAATTATTTTTTATTTTGCACTTTTTGGGATTTTTGTTAGTGGGACAATTATGCGTAGAATATCAACAATGGGACAAACAGACTTGGTATTTTT
Organism: Topomyia yanbarensis; assembly: GCF_030247195.1. Classification (NCBI taxonomy): domain Eukaryota; kingdom Metazoa; phylum Arthropoda; class Insecta; order Diptera; family Culicidae; genus Topomyia; species Topomyia yanbarensis. The sequence continues at coordinate 236,846,102 of NC_080672.1, read as the reverse complement.
TCACGAAGTCTTCGAACAAACTGTATGATTTGGATTTGTTATGCGTAGAACGGCAGTGCACGTCCTTCTGCAAACTGACTAGCCAATAAGCAGTAGAATCCAATAGTTGGATAATTTCTTCGTGCGTGAGGCGCATCCCGCCCGGCGAATTCGTACCGTTTCCAGCGTTCCTGGAAATTGTAAAAAAAAGAAATCGGTTATAAATTCTCACCTTGAGCGTTTTGTCATAAACCGTTTAAAAATTTGCTCAGCTGATTATTGTATTATGATACTCTGATACAAAAGGAGAGTATTTATAAATACCTGAAATGTTGTCAATCATCATTCTCCCGCTGGATATGCATTAATACAAATGTAGAAAAAGAAACCCCATAGAAAATCCTCCCGATTTTCACACCGACTAAATCGGCTTGCGTCGGCACAATCGGCTGACTATGCCACCAATTAATCGGTCGATTGTTGCACCGACTCTTATGGGGGTTTAACATGGACGTCTGCCGACGCGACAACCGATTAAATATGACCAACAAAATCTGTTGAAATCGGTCTACTTCAACCAATTAAATCGATCGATTAGTTGGAAGTTTAAAACTGGAACCAGATACACACAGATTAAATCTGGCGATTAATATGGTGACGAAAATTGTTCACCGATGAAACCCAACTTAGTCGGTTAATTAATCTGTCAACCTCGAAGCACCCGATTTTGTCGGTCGACTGCACAACACGATGATCGCTATTTTATTTTTTCAATAGGTTACTCTTACTTTTTCACATTTGTGACAGCTATGAAAATCATAAGGCGCTGCAATGAAAATTATATTCACTTCATTAATAAATCATATTGTTCGATTATGAAAACCATAAAAATAGTATGAAAAGTATAAGCGACTTATGAAATCGTGTTTTTGTATTTTTTTATCGTTTCATAAGGCAAGTTTAATGGATTTTGCTAGTCAATTTGTCTGAGTGTACGTTAGTTTCTTCGCAACAAAACGTTCCAAAGTGGTTATTTTGTTTTTTCCCATACTTAATTCGGCATAATATGAGGTCTCAGGAAGTATAGTATAAATAATCAAAAGTTTTAACATAACTGGGTTATACTGCCGTTCTACGCATAATTGTCCCATGTTGATTTTTGGTCATTTTCACTTTTTTCATCAAACAGTCCTTTTTGATGTATATTTTAAGAAAACACATAAATCATACAGTTTGTTCGAAAACTTCGTGAACAAATACCAAGTCTGTTTGTCCCATTGTTGATATTCTACGCATAATTGCCCCACTAACAAAAATCCCAAAAAGTGCAAAATAAAAAATAATTACGTGGCGTTTAGTTAAGAAGTACATTACGCTAGATGTCGGGCGCTAAAAAAATTGATGGAAAATAGGGGTTCATTAAAAAGAGATGGCAGTGGAAATCTTAATTACAGCAGTGAGAACAATCCTATAAAGCTCTTCATCACTATCGTCGCTTGCATAACATGGCGAACGCATCTAGGATAATGAGCCTATTTTCGCAATGTTTCTATTATCACGCTACCTATTGAAGCCGTTGTTTAGTGCAGCGTTTGCTACCTTTGCTCAACACGCTAGGTCAAATGGTAGGGCGACAATTGAGGCACTCGATTGGAGCTAGTGTTGCGATCAAACACAAGCATTTCTTCGTTTTAGGCCATTTTTATTATTAGATTGGTTCTTAAGAACGAAGCAAGGTTGTGGATGCCAAATTATATGCACCCCATCGAGTGTAGGCAGAGTAATTAATGATTTTGTGAGGTACCCTTCTAAATAGAGTAAAAATAGGTGGCTTACCCTATTTCCAATTTTGATGAAGCAAAAAATCTCCCGAGTAACAGACAAACTCACGACATACATTATTGTAAAAAAAAATAAGTTATGAGCATCGTTTACATAGATCGTTATGGGACTGATTTGCGTAGAATTTTCCAGTTTCCGTTCGATTTCTCGGCGTAACAGTCCCATTTAACATTGTTCGTAAAAACTAACGTTAATTGGATCTCTACAATGAAAAACTGGACTGAATCTATTGGAAACGATTGCTTTGAACGTAATTTCAGACAATAAAGCTTTATTTGTTACACCGTTTCCCTCCAGATTGCTAATACAATTTTCATCTTCAATCGCGTTTTTCTCAGTTACCAGTTTTGCAACATGAAACGATTGGGCGTAGAACGGCAGCATAATGGGTTAAAAAATCTGTGCCAATCTGTATTAAGGAAAGCGTTCAAATTTGTTTTGAAACAAGACCATTTTTATAATGGTTTTTGCGCGAGCCAAACAATAAGCACAAGGTCAGAAATTGAGAAATCTCTGCTAATCTGTGCATTGTAGAAGAAAGCTGTGTAAATCTGTGCAGCATATTGAAAATCTGTGAAACACAATATGGGGCCCATATTGTTGGCTCGAATCATTACTCGTCGAAACGTCAATTGACGATAGGTTCATCCGGATTATTCATTAGCGTGTACATTTTGCGGTCTTATATTTTTGACTCGAATCAAAACTCGTCGAAATGTCAATTGACGATAGGTTCATCCGGAGTGTTCATTTGTGTTTACATTTTGCTAGCGTTGCCAATTTTATTTTTTGTCCACCACCCAATGTGGCTACGCCACATCGCTTTTGCGCGTGCTGTCCGACTTTGCTACCGCTCAGTCGGACTTAAACTAAGGATACCCCCTATGTTTGAGTAATCCGGGCAAACGAGTGGATCACATGTTCGCTTGCTTCCGACGACGGGTCGGTGGCCACCTCGCCCGGCGGATCCTCAGCAGCTTTGCGCCGCTTCGGTTCCTAGGCCTCGGTTATGCGACTAAGCCGCGTCGAAATGGTACCCCTTAAACATTCTAGCTTGAATCGGTCGTGTCACCGGAGCCTGAATACGAATTAGAACCAGCCAGCATTCCGCCTGAGTTAAACTGGGAAGTTTAGTAAAATTTAATCTGGAAATAAAAATCTTCTGGCAACGCTCCAGTACCCCGTTCAACTCTAACGATTTCACCACCTGGGCGCCAGGTTGACGATATGAAATGAACTTTGTTTACTTTCGACAATATATATATATATATATATATATATATATATATATATATATATATATATATATATATATATATATATATATATATATATATATATATATATATATATATATATATATATATATATATATATATATATATATATATATATATATATATATATATATATATATATATATATATATATATATATATATATATATATATATGTATAGGACCGTTTTTGTTGGCGTTGTTGGCCTTGGTGAGGGAGATGGCTAACGAGGAAATGAATTGTTAGCATGAGGAAGTCGCATAGTACTGGCCAATGGCAGAACAGATAATAATTGATTCCTGAAAATCAATTTTTCTTTATGCATGTAAATTATACATACTTACAAATCTAATCCTGGTCTTATTTCTGAATCATTGGTGCGAACATTGTGTAATTTGGTTAAGTACAATGAAAGTTACAAACTTTCCAAACTCGACCATCTGTTTCTTCCGAAATATTGAAATGGGGTGTCTATATTAAACCGTTAGTCGTGGTCACAATAAAAAAGATGGGTGGGCAATGTCTGTGGCATAACTGGAGCGTCGTGACTTCAATTCGAGACGTTTAATTACGGCTGAACTTTATAAGCTTAGCTCGACTTTGAAATCCTGCACAATCTCACGAATCAGACGCTGGTAGGGCCATTTTGTTTGCTACTAACACGGAGCTGCACAAAAAAATCATTTAATGCAGTTAGTTCACGGAGGCTGCCAAAAAGCTCGAATAGAAGCATGCGACTTCAACGTTTCTCTTAAACACATGCAATTGAAGCAACACTAATCACTAGAGGGATGGTGAGGGAACACGCACATTCGTTTTGATTATACTGATAATAGCAGCAGAAAGGAATGGAAAAGCAGTGCACGAAACGAGCGAGAGGATAATTTAAATTTTTGTTCCGTGTGCAAACTACTTCTTTCCACACAACGTATTATGTTGCTTGTTGAAAATTTGTTATACATCTTAACCCTTTCATGCCCAACTTTTTTCTAGTGCATGTAGGGTTTCAAAATTATTTTTTCTTGAAAACGGTGGGGTCAAGAAACACGAAAGCCTCTTTTCATAATGATAGGTAGGCAGGCAGTGCTAGAAGCTGGTCAATTTTTACCTGCTAATGCTCAATACAATTCTCCTAGAATAACTACAATAGTCCAATTACGTGGAAAACGTAGCCAACGACAGTCTAAATTGATAAGTTTTATCAGTCTTCAATAATATTGTACCATAACGAAGATATATGAAAAAATCATTTTCCGTCGTCAACGTAAACTTTCCCTGGCAGCACTGCTCCATCGGAATCCAATCAGACTAATTGCAATAGCTTCAGTTCTAGAGCTGATCCTTGTAACTGTTAATACTCAAATTAAAGGCAATAATCACATTAAAGAGCCTACTTGTTTTTGTGAGAAAATCTCGCCTCAATCAAAAGTTATAACTGTTTAAAAACGTTGTTGTCCACAAACGACATGGGCATGAATAGGTTTAAATGAAAGTTTCAGTTTAACTCCCACTAGAACACAATTGATTGGTCCTAAAAAGAACCGTTGCTTTTATTGTAATTTACGCCCACTCCCAGCGGACACTGTGAGCCAGTTTGATTTCTTTTGCGAGAAAGTTACGTACTTGGCGCACTATTTTGTATCCTCAAACAAACCGACCAAGTAGGCATCACTGGCTTCATTACGGCTGAGTTTTGTAAGCGTAGCTCAACTTTGAAGTAATACACAACCTTACGAACCAGACGCTGGAATGTTAGCCAGCGGATTAGTTGCTCTGTTGCCCTTTAGTTGTGGCGAAATACTGGCATGGCGACAGTTCCTGATCGGTAGTTGGTTGCGATGGGCCACCAGTAGCTAGGGCACTTTTTCGGACCGTCATCATTGCTAACTGCTTTTCTTCGGTGGACTGGCTGCTTGCTAGTACTTGAACGTTGCCCTTTAGTTAGGGCGAAATACTGGCATGGCGACAGTTCCTGAGCGGTAGTTTGGTTGCGATGGGCCACCAGTAGCTGAGGCACTTTTTCGGTCCTTCGTCATTGCCAACTGCTTTCCTCTGGTGGACTGGCTGCTTGCTAGTACTTGAACGAATACGAATGATGAAGGAATCAGGAATCAGAATATATTGGCTCAAATGGCACGTTCCCCGTACATAGTCGGGGATTTGTGCCTTGCCGTGTGTTTTCATCATTTCCTGAGCGGAAGGAAAGGACAAGGAGGTGTGGGGAAGTAGACTTGGAAGGGTGGGAAAAACAGCACAAAACAAAAAATAAACAACAGGCAAATTAAACTCACAAGTAGTTCAACTTGCCTGCGAATAAGCCTAAAGCTCTTTACCACATTGGATAAGAAACTTTAGTATGTCTCTGAGTTTCAGTCGACCAAACATGGTTTCGTCTATATACGGACGGCTGAAGACTCGTAATCGCAATTGCGCTAGCGCTGGGCAGTTGCATATCAGATGATATGAAGTTCCGTAGTCGGATTCACAAAGATCACATGAAAAAGACTCAGCGCGCTGAATAGTTGCCATGTGATAATTGAGTTTGCAGTGGCCGGTTAAAGCCCTGGTCAGCATGCCGCAGTGGAGCTTCGAAAAATGTAGGAGATTTTTCGAAACCACTGGGCATGGTTGTTCTAGAAACGCCTTTGTTTGGCGACACGTTTGTAGATTTCTCCAATAATTGCGGTGCTCGGACGAAGCCCAGGACCGTATTTTTTCCCTTATCCAACTTGTCGAAATTGGCAGCGCGGGCTCAGGACCAACGAAGTCAATCGCTGAACCTGCCCTGGCCAATTCGTCAGCCCATTCATTTCCAGTAATACCGCAATGTCCGGGCACCAAGACAAGATAGATAGTGTTGACAATGCTTAGTTCTTCGATTTGGGTTCGGCACGCGATCACTAGCTTGGACCGGGATTTGTCTGAGCTAAGGGCCTTGATTGCAGCCTGACTATCGGAGCAGAAGTTTATAACTCTGCCGGACAAACTCAGTTGAAGGGCCGATTGCACCCCGCACATAATCGCAAAGATTTCTGCTTGGAATACAGTACAGTATCTACCTAGTGAGTGAGATTGTTCCAGTCTCATTTCACGACAGTAGACACCAGCACCAGCACGTCCCTCCATCAGAGAACCGTCAGTGTAACAAACCACTTGCGTTTGTTGTTGTCTTTCCATAAAGCCAGACAACCACTCCTCTCGAGAGGGAATCTTAACATGGAATGTCCTGTAAGGAAAACTACAAGTGAGTGTAATATCGCTGGGAGCCAGAATATCTTCACCCCATGTAACCATTTGTGACCACAATCGTGTATGACTGGTAGCAAGATCAACATGATTACTGTTCCAAAGCCCAGTAACCTGCAGTCTGTATGCACATGATAGTGCTTCTTGTTTTAAGTGTATGTGTAATGGTTTGATATTTAGAAGTGCCTCAAGAGCAGCAGTCGGAGTCGTGGTGAAAGCACCAGTCAACGCCATGAGCGCCATTCTTTGCAGATGGTTTAGCTTTGACTGGACTGTCACCACTTCTCCCCTCTGCCACCACACAAGGCATCCGTATGACAGTATTGGACGTACAATTGTCGTGTAAATCCAATAGATGTATTTAGGTTTGAGACCCCAGGTCTTTCCAAAAGTTCGTCTGCACTACCCGAAGGCCATGCACGCTTTCTTGACTCTGAACTCATTGTGAGCAGACCAATTCAGTTTGGAATCCAATATGACTCCAACGTATTTGACTTGATCTGCACACAGCAGCTCAGAATCAAAGAACTGCAAGGGACGAACCCCGGTTGTTATTCGCTTCTTCGTGAAAAGAACCATTGAAGTTTTGCTTGGGTTAACTGATAGTTTAACTTGTCGACACCACTGTTCGACAGCTCTTAATGCCTGTTGCATCAAGTCAAAGATTGTTCCGATGCAAAATCCAGTAATTAGTATTTGGTAATCGTCAGCAAACCCGTAGGTTGGAAATCCAAGCTCATTGAGTTTCTTCAACAAGCCGTCAGCTACTAAGTTCCATAACAAAGGTGACAGAACGCCGCCCTGAGGACAACCGCAAATACTCAACTTCCGTATCTCAGCCTGTCGCAGTGACGAGCAAAGTATGCGGTTACTAAGCATTGCGTTTATCCAACCTGAGATACATGCAGGTATCCCATGACCACGCGTCGCTTCCAGAATAGACTGGAAGGACACATTGTCAAAAGCACCCTCAATATCTAGGAATACACCCAAGCTAGATTGCTTGAGCGAGAAGGCTTTCTCAATGTTGTAAACATCGTGAAGCAGAGTGATCGTGGATTTCCCACACTGATATGCATGTTGCATTTTGTGCAGAGGATATTCAACTAAACTAACGTTCCTGATGTGATGATCGATTATCCGTTCCAAAGCTTTCAGAAGAAAAGAACTTAAGCTGATAGGCCTAAAACTCTTGGCTTCTTCATAGCTTGAGCGCCCCCCTTTGGGAATAAATCTAACAGTTATTTCTCGCCATGCTTTCGGGATATACCCGGTAGCAAGACTGGAAAGCAAAATCTTTTTCAAGACATGTTTAAGAATATCAAATCCCTTTTGCAGTAGCACGGGAAGTATTCCATCTTTTCCGGGTGATTTGTATGGAGCAAAGCTGTCAACTGCCCACTTGACCGATTCAGTGGAAACCAATGTGCGTGCTAGCGCCCACGAGTCCGAATCACCAGAATGAGATCTGTGAACATTGATCAACTCCGGATCGATACAACCTGGAAAGTGTGTGTCGAAGAGACAATTAAGAACATCTTTTTCGTCTGTCACATAAACACCATCTCTGGTTTTCAAGGAGTTCATCTGAAAATCATTCGATTTGGAGAGAATTTTATTTAATCTGCTAGCCTCGTTCAGACTAGAGACATTAGTGCATAGGCTTTGCCAGCCAGCCCGTTCTGCAGATCTAAGACATTTCTTATATGCACTACGAGCTGACCTGAAAGCCCTGGAGTCATCACGCTGACGCCGGTTCCAAGCTCTTCTCATAACTTTCTTCATTCTATCAAGCTCAGCCCTCCACCAAGGGGTTCCCCTAGTCGATTTAACAGTACGAAGTGGACAAGCTTCTTCGTAGGATGCTAATATGAATGAGTTTGTCGTATCCACGACGTCATCTAAGTCGTCTAGTTGACTAATTGTTGGAAAATATCCATGAAATTTAGTCGCTAAGTTTTCCAAAAAGAGGTCCCAGTTTGTAGACTTAGGATTACGATATGTCACCACATTGAAGGTGACATCAAAATGCTCGAAAAATATATATTTATGATCGGATAGAGACGGTTCAGTTTCATTTGGAACCTGCCAATTTCCCAGTTCATGCAAAATTCTATCAGAGCAAAGTGTTATGTCTAACACCTCCTCCCTCCCAGACCTCGCAAAAGTTGGTCGGTTTCCCACATTCAGAATATGGAGATTTGTACTACTTATGTACTCCATCAGTTCAGAGCCTCTCAGATTGATGTCTGAGCTGCCCCAAATGATGTGATGAGCATTCGCATCACTACCGATAATGAGCGGAAGCCCATTTCTGCTACAATATGATACAACGCTTTTGAAATCATCAGAAGGAGATGATTCGTTATGCGGTAGGTATGCTGAACAATATATATATATATATTTTTTGTCTACGTTTCCGACAGTCAATGTAACTGTGACAACACAGATATCGCGAGTTGTGAGCTCCGATATGAGACACGCGTCAATAGCCTTATTTGCAAGAATGCAAGCACGAGGCATTTCACGTGGGTTAGTCATGCCTGTCTTGTTGTAAGCAATGAAGGCAGTGTTAAGTAACTTTCCAAAATAGAAGTTTCCTTTATGGAAATACGGTTCTTGAACCAATGCTATGGAAGCTTTACCTTCCTGCATGAGTCGAGATAAATTCATAGTTGCTGTACGTTTATGTTGGAGATTGACTTGTGCTATTCTAACCATTGTTGATTAGAGAACTGTACATTTCATCTCCAACACAAATTGCACAACAACTAGAGGACACCAAGCGAGTTGGGATGTTAACGCATTTAGCGAGCCATATCAGGTTTAAATGGGACATGATCATTTGATTCCCACGATTTGCGAAGAAAATAATGGTCCACTGTGTCAGAGATTCGCATAACACAGCAAGGGCAAAACCCAAAATGCTCCGTGCGCGACTGGCATATTTTAGACCCTCCAATCATTAAGTCCTCGGCACGGAACTACACCTTGACTTAGGGTCTCCTACTTTCAGTCGCCTCCTACGACATGGCAGCAGGACTTCAGTGGCTCAATTCTAGGCCGGATACCACACGGCCTCTGGGCAGGTTCATCTGTACACATCGAAATTTGATAATCGAGACTCAACAAAACTTCACCGAACTACCATCAGCCGAGAGTCTCTGCAAACCCCCAGCCAACAAAAATTCGGCAAAATTAAGTGGATCATCGGTGAAAAAAAATCGGTGTGTAGAGTGAACGTTCCGCTGCGTAATGCAGCGTACTGGGGAGTTCGCCCGACTCTTCCCAGGCTCCGTTCGCCATTGAGAATGTTTTAAACCCCCTCAACAATTTTACCCATAGCACGGGTCGCATGACACTATGGAATTGGGGTTCCCTGTTTGGTAGATTTTTACCACTGAAACAGGTAGTCCGTAGTGTAATTCTTAGCCGGTTGAAACAACCACTACCGACACTACATGGCTTATCTAGGCTGTTCGGTGAAAGAAGCTGACATTGAAGAACAGCTTCCATATTTAGATGGGCGAACAGCCGCAGAAGGAAGGAAGGAAGGAAGGATAACGGGAGGAGAGGGATTTGGGCTAAGCGCTTATTTAAAGGCGGCACTGGCTCGCCTTGCCAGGGCTGCTTTAGGGCATGTGGTATTTAGGCCTAGGACGTATAGGGCCCACTACCTCGTCCTACCACACCCGCAGTCAGCCCCCGCTGCTGGTTCGGGTCGCGAATCACAACTAGCTGCTATCGCGATTAAGCATTATCCACCACCTATGACCCGCCCGGTTGCTTGCAGCTCAGCTTCCCACGTAGCGTTCCTCCACCACCACGGGGCCCGGAACTGCTTTTCTTCGGTGGACTGGCTGCTTGCTAGTACTTGAACGTTGCCCTTTAGTTAGGGCGAAATACTGGCATGGCGACAGTTCCTGAGCGGTAGTTTGGTTGCGATGGGCCACCAGTAGCTGAGGCACTTTTGACATTAAAAATGTCTTACTCCACTATCTGGGGCTAGGTGTCATTCTAAAATCTAAACTATTTCCCATGTAACGAAACTATGTAAGGTTTGCACGCTTATAACTCCGATATTACTAGATGGATTTTAATCATTCATACACCAACCGATTCAGAAACACCTAACTTAAATATTGGTAATAATTTAATATCTCCCCAATAAAAGTAGACTTTTAAAAATTGGTAAAATTAAAAAGTTCACGAAAAACGGAAAAATTACCATTCGTGAGGCAGATTTCTCAGACACAGCCGTCATTAGAGGGTAGGTTAGTGTCTCAATCACACACGAAAAGTCATAAATAGAAGCAACGCATGTCCGTTTAAATCAGTTGTTGCTCTTATCCCATACGAACAACATCTTCTCCGGGCGATGCAATAAGCGCTATCGATTTTCGGCAACGTTGGCATTTGCACACACTCGCACCTAAGTGACTAAACCATATACGGTTAGTTTATAAATAGAGGTGACGCGTACACGTTTGAATCAGTTTTTGTTCTTATGTCGAACGGGTAAGATCATGGCTGCAGCGTCTGGGCATTTTCGGTAGCGGTGGCCGTGTGCGGATTTTTCGGGTACCAACACGGTGTCACAGAATGATTTGCAAAGTGGGTGGACGGGGTGGTTTGGATTTAATTCAATACGGTGTGTTCTGCTTAAGAGTGTTGCGTTTGAAAAAAAATATATTTATTTTTATGCATGCGTGTGCGTTGTAACTTGTTAATCCATGTTTACGGCGCTTTGTAGCTGCGTAGGGTAAAGAGCCTATTGGTGTTCATGTTTCATATTTCGGTTATATGTTTTTTATCAGTAAGGCATCTGACAACGTGCTTCTGTAGTTATTGCACTGTTCAGCAGCGTAGTATTTTATATAGGAGAGTACACTCAGGTTTTTTTACGCGGTTTTCATTAACGCGTTTTTTTTAAATTTACGCGGTTTTCATTTACACAGCCTGTATCCCCTGCGTGAAAAATCTGAGTGTAATTGCATCGGAAACAATCACATTCCCAGCAGAACTTTTTGTTTTCTAATTTCAAACACTTTTGTTTCGTACTGCACACAACGGAAAATTTTAAAACAGAACTTACCGTCCCAGCAGCAGTTGAAGCGGGTGTTCTTTTTCGATTCAAATTCAAGCCATGTCTTAAGCGTTACTGGACTTAAAATTGTTTTCCCAGTTTATCCAGTCAGAATATCTGTCCTACCCTATGTATTTAAAACACAGTTCTAATTGCGTTTTAAAGTATACAACAAATAGAACGGTTGGGTATACTAATTTAAATTTTAAAATAAATCTGTTTTAAATTATGAAACAAACCGCTGTACTGAAGATATAATTATGTCAGTCCGATTACCACATAAAACACCTATATAACATAAAACGCTGCAGAATTGGATTAATAATACAATGTTTACACTACAGAGTTATAACACGTTTTAATAATTAGCAACAAGAAAAATGTCACCAAGATAGCATAAAACTGGTAGTGCGAACGTTGCATAACAATGTAATTTATCAAATAATTTCATTTTTTCCACCACTAATCGATCAAGAAATACTTAAACTTAAGATTGTTTTCTTAAGTTCATTAGTACATTATTGAAAATTTAAATGGAAAATGAAATTTCATATTTCATGGAGAATCTGTATATTTCCGTTGACGGGCGTGGACTTCCTCATCACAGCTCTCAATATGGAACTTTTCTTTTGAATATATTTTCTGGACAGACCAGCCTATTTTTACTAGATGCACACCTAGAAAAAATCGTGTAAATTTACGTCTCCTGACCCTGACATATACCAGCATCAAAAATGACTTAGTTTTACGTTTGATTCCAATTTTACATGACATTGAATTTCGTAAAGCACGTAATTTTACTTTACATATGGCGTTGTTCTGAATGGTAGTAAGTGTAATTTTATGTCATTGAGCATGTAAAATATATGTTTCATGTAAAATTAAACGGAACACGGTTATTTTTCGTCAATTAGTGAATTACGGCTTGTTAAATTGTGTCATGTTTGCAATTACGTCAACGATAAAATTCAGAATTTTTTGGTGTGTGGGTCAGCCAAATAATGCCAATCACCTAGTGAGATACTTGATTAATTAATAGATTACCGTTAAAAGACCTTTAATAAATTATGTTTTGATGGGGAGGGTATATAGCAAATTGTAACATATGAAAACAGGCGAGTGAACAAGAACGTGAGCCTCACGATATGTGTGATAGATAAAATTCATTTGCACGCTCTTGAAAAAAGCTACATTTTTAATGTCACCGTGGTCGTGTCCTGTACACAACCCTTTAATTTTTCGGTCCTTCGTCATTGCCAACTGCTTTCCTCTGGTGGACTGGCTGCTTGCTAGTACTTGAACGAATACGAATGATGAGAAAAACCGACCGACAGATATTTATATAATCGCGCTAATGTGCACTACTATCGCTTTCTCGCTCGTTCTCGTGCCGTGCATGAGCCTTTCCTTTCCGTCCAGCTTCTAATGGCCTAAGACTATCAGCACCGGTGCGTTAGCAAATGCGTGTGTATTTTGATTACGCTAAACGATAATAATATATTTAGACACCCGTTTTCGCACCGGTCGTTGGTAAATAGGTTGCCAAAATAATAATCTGTTTTCACACCGGTAGTTGTTATTATAGTTACATTTTTTTGCAATCATGCAATAAAGTTTTTTTTTAATTTTTTAAACTATATGGATTTAATTCGGTGAAAAAAATATAGCTAGAAAGAAAATACATTTATTTATTGAATTCAATAAAATCATTTCAGTAACAAATATCGTTCTCTTTTCCAAAAATTATTTTATTGCAATGACTGCAAAATTATCCAAAAAAATGATTATTGAGATTAAAAAGTAATTATTGTTTGAATGCAAAAAATGTTCGTATCATTAATTTTGCCGATTGAAGCAATAAACATTGTATAATTGAATTCAATTAGACATTTTTTGTTCAAATATGTTAAAATTTTCTATGTAATAATAATTATGAGAATTCATAGAATTCTATGAACTAATGTTTGCCCGGCAGTTATTGTCTGAAGCACATACTACGACGGTTCCGAATAAGGAGTGCAATGAAGAAGATCTCATCCTAGATATTACGAACAGACTTGCGGTGGAAAAACTTTTCGGCCATTCAACGATTGTTTTGCGGAACCAGTTTTTACGAACGATCGGTTTCGAAGACTTTCGTTTTTTATATTTCGAAGCCTTTGAAGAGGAGATATTACTATATTGAAAAGCCAGAGAAAGCTGGGTTTTACTGAATTATGCGAAAGCCATCTGACATACGTCCTTCGGACGCTACAGTCAAATATATTCGGATGGGAGAAATTTTGCGCCTTAATCTATGTGAGAATCCTGCTATACCCCAGATAATAGATGCTTAGACAGATTTTTACATAAATTTTTAGCCCAAATGTCCGTCATCTGTGGTAATATTGCAGAGAGTATAGTTGGGTAAATATATCTGCGTTTTAAGAATGCTCAAAGGCGATTTTGAATCGCAGAATAGTGGGTTTATTCAGGAATACTTGGTACGCTGGACTGTACCCAGTTGGTCGGTTTCCCACATTCAGAATATGGAGATTTGTACTACTTATGTACTCCATCAGTTCAGAGCCTCTCAGATTGATGTCTGAGCTGCCCCAAATGATGTGATGAGCATTCGCATCACTACCGATAATGAGCGGAAGCCCATTTCTGCTACAATATGATACAACGCTTTTGAAATCATCAGAAGGAGATGATTCGTTATGCGGTAGGTATGCTGAACAATATATATATTTTTTGTCTACGTTTCCGACAGTCAATGTAACTGTGACAACACAGATATCGCGAGTTGTGAGCTCCGATATGAGACACGCGTCAATAGCCTTATTTCCAAGAATGCAAGCACGAGGCATTTCACGTGGATTAGTCATGCCTGTCTTGTTGTAAGCAATGAAGGCAGTGTTAAGTAACTTTCCAAAATAGAAGTTTCCTTTATGGAAATACGGTTCTTGAACCAATGCTATGGAAGCTTTACCTTCCTGCATGAGTCGAGATAAATTCATAGTTGCTGTACGTTTATGTTGGAGATTGACTTGTGCTATTCTAACCATTGTTGATTAGAGAACTGTACATTTCATCTCCAACACAAATTGCACAACAACTAGAGGACACCAAGCGAGTTGGGATGTTAACGCATTTAGCGAGCCATATCAGGTTTAAATGGGACATGATCGTTTGATTCCCACGATTTGCGAAGAAAATAATGGTCCACTGTGTCAGAGATTCGCATAACACAGCAAGGGCAAAACCCAAAATGCTCCGTGCGCGACTGGCATATTTTAGACCCTCCAATCATTAAGTCCTCGGCACGGAACTACACCTTGACTTAGGGTCTCCTACTTTCAGTCGCCTCCTACGACATGGCAGCAGGACTTCAGTGGCTCAATTCTAGGCCGGATACCACACGGCCTCTGGGCAGGTTCATCTGTACACATCGAAATTTGATAATCGAGACTCAACAAAACTTCACCGAACTACCATCAGCCGAGAGTCTCTGCAAACCCCCAGCCAACAAAAATTCGGCAAAATTAAGTGGATCATCGGTGAAAAAAAATCGGTGTGTAGAGTGAACGTTCCGCTGCGTAATGCAGCGTACTGGGGAGTTCGCCCGACTCTTCCCAGGCTCCGTTCGCCATTGAGAATGTTTTAAACCCCCTCAACAATTTTACCCATAGCACGGGTCGCATGACACTATGGAATTGGGGTTCCCTGTTTGGTAGATTTTTACCACTGAAACAGGTAGTCCGTAGTGTAATTCTTAGCCGGTTGAAACAACCACTACCGACACTACATGGCTTATCTAGGCTGTTCGGTGAAAGAAGCTGACATTGAAGAACAGCTTCCATATTTAGATGGGCGAACAGCCGCAGAAGGAAGGAAGGAAGGATAACGGGAGGAGAGGGATTTGGGCTAAGCGCTTATTTAAAGGCGGCACTGGCTCGCCTTGCCAGGGCTGCTTTAGGGCATGTGGTATTTAGGCCTAGGACGTATAGGGCCCACTACCTCGTCCTACCACACCCGCAGTCAGCCCCCGCTGCTGGTTCGGGTCGCGAATCACAACTAGTTGCTATCGCGATTAAGCATTATCCACCACCTATGACCCACCCGGTTGCTTGCAGCTCAGCTTCCCACGTAGCGTTCCTCCACCACCACGGGGCCCGGAACTGCTTTTCTTCGGTGGACTGGCTGCTTGCTAGTACTTGAACGTTGCCCTTTAGTTAGGGCGAAATACTGGCATGGCGACAGTTCCTGAGCGGTAGTTTGGTTGCGATGGGCCACCAGTAGCTGAGGCACTTTTTCGGTCCTTCGTCATTGCCAACTGCTTTCCTCTGGTGGACTGGCTGCTTGCTAGTACTTGAACGAATACGAATGATGAGAAAAACCGACCGACAGATATTTATATAATCGCGCTAATGTGCACTACTATCGCTTTCTCGCTCGTTCTCGTGCCGTGCATGAGCCTTTCCTTTCCGTCCAGCTTCTAATGGCCTAAGACTATCAGCACCGGTGCGTTAGCAAATGCGTGTGTATTTTGATTACGCTAAACGATAATAATATATTTAGACACCCGTTTTCGCACCGGTCGTTGGTAAATAGGTTGCCAAAATAATAATCTGTTTTCACACCGGTAGTTGTTATTATAGTTACATTTTTTTGCAATCATGCAATAAAGTTTTTTTTTAATTTTTTAAACTATATGGATTTAATTCGGTGAAAAAAATATAGCTAGAAAGAAAATACATTTATTTATTGAATTCAATAAAATCATTTCAGTAACAAATATCGTTCTCTTTTCCAAAAATTATTTTATTGCAATGACTGCAAAATTATCCAAAAAAATGATTATTGAGATTAAAAAGTAATTATTGTTTGAATGCAAAAAATGTTCGTATCATTAATTTTGCCGATTGAAGCAATAAACATTGTATAATTGAATTCAATTAGACATTTTTTGTTCAAATATGTTAAAATTTTCTATGTAATAATAATTATGAGAATTCATAGAATTCTATGAACTAATGTTTGCCCGGCAGTTATTGTCTGAAGCACATACTACGACGGTTCCGAATAAGGAGTGCAATGAAGAAGATCTCATCCTAGATATTACGAACAGACTTGCGGTGGAAAAACTTTTCGGCCATTCAACGATTGTTTTGCGGAACCAGTTTTTACGAACGATCGGTTTCGAAGACTTTCGTTTTTTATATTTCGAAGCCTTTGAAGAGGAGATATTACTATATTGAAAAGCCAGAGAAAGCTGGGTTTTACTGAATTATGCGAAAGCCATCTGACATACGTCCTTCGGACGCTACAGTCAAATATATTCGGATGGGAGAAATTTTGCGCCTTAATCTATGTGAGAATCCTGCTATACCCCAGATAATAGATACTTAGACAGATTTTTACATAAATTTTTAGCCCAAATGTCCGTCATCTGTGGTAATATTGCAGAGAGTATAGTTGGGTAAATATATCTGCGTTTTAAGAATGCTCAAAGGCGATTTTGAATCGCAGAATAGTGGGTTTATTCAGGAATACTTGGTACGCTGGACTGTACCCAGTTGGTCGGTTTCCCACATTCAGAATATGGAGATTTGTACTACTTATGTACTCCATCAGTTCAGAGCCTCTCAGATTGATGTCTGAGCTGCCCCAAATGATGTGATGAGCATTCGCATCACTACCGATAATGAGCGGAAGCCCATTTCTGCTACAATATGATACAACGCTTTTGAAATCATCAGAAGGAGATGATTCGTTATGCGGTAGGTATGCTGAACAATATATATATTTTTTGTCTACGTTTCCGACAGTCAATGTAACTGTGACAACACAGATATCGCGAGTTGTGAGCTCCGATATGAGACACGCGTCAATAGCCTTATTTCCAAGAATGCAAGCACGAGGCATTTCACGTGGATTAGTCATGCCTGTCTTGTTGTAAGCAATGAAGGCAGTGTTAAGTAACTTTCCAAAATAGAAGTTTCCTTTATGGAAATACGGTTCTTGAACCAATGCTATGGAAGCTTTACCTTCCTGCATGAGTCGAGATAAATTCATAGTTGCTGTACGTTTATGTTGGAGATTGACTTGTGCTATTCTAACCATTGTTGATTAGAGAACTGTACATTTCATCTCCAACACAAATTGCACAACAACTAGAGGACACTAAGCGAGTTGGGATGTTAACGCATTTAGCGAGCCATATCAGGTTTAAATGGGACATGATCATTTGATTCCCACGATTTGCGAAGAAAATAATGGTCCACTGTGTCAGAGATTCGCATAACACAGCAAGGGCAAAACCCAAAATGCTCCGTGCGCGACTGGCATATTTTAGACCCTCCAATCATTAAGTCCTCGGCACGGAACTACACCTTGACTTAGGGTCTCCTACTTTCAGTCGCCTCCTACGACATGGCAGCAGGACTTCAGTGGCTCAATTCTAGGCCGGATACCACACGGCCTCTGGGCAGGTTCATCTGTACACATCGAAATTTGATAATCGAGACTCAACAAAACTTCACCGAACTACCATCAGCCGAGAGTCTCTGCAAACCCCCAGCCAACAAAAATTCGGCAAAATTAAGTGGATCATCGGTGAAAAAAATCGGTGTGTAGAGTGAACGTTCCGCTGCGTAATGCAGCGTACTGGGGAGTTCGCCCGACTCTTCCCAGGCTCCGTTCGCCATTGAGAATGTTTTAAACCCCCTCAACAATTTTACCCATAGCACGGGTCGCATGACACTATGGAATTGGGGTTCCCTGTTTGGTAGATTTTTACCACTGAAACAGGTAGTCCGTAGTGTAATTCTTAGCCGGTTGAAACAACCACTACCGACACTACATGGCTTATCTAGGCTGTTCGGTGAAAGAAGCTGACATTGAAGAACAGCTTCCATATTTAGATGGGCGAACAGCCGCAGAAGGAAGGAAGGAAGGAAGGATAACGGGAGGAGAGGGATTTGGGCTAAGCGCTTATTTAAAGGCGGCACTGGCTCGCCTTGTCAGGGCTGCTTTAGGGCATGTGGTATTTAGGCCTAGGACGTATAGGGACCACTACCTCGTCCTACCACACCCGCAGTCAGCCCCCGCTGCTGGTTCGGGTCGCGAATCACAACTAGTTGCTATCGCGATTAAGCATTATCCACCACCTATGACCCGCCCGGTTGCTTGCAGCTCAGCTTCCCACGTAGCGTTCCTCCACCACCACGGGGCCCGGAACTGCTTTTCTTCGGTGGACTGGCTGCTTGCTAGTACTTGAACGTTGCCCTTTAGTTAGGGCGAAATACTGGCATGGCGACAGTTCCTGAGCGGTAGTTTGGTTGCGATGGGCCACCAGTAGCTGAGGCACTTTTTCGGTCCTTCGTCATTGCCAACTGCTTTCCTCTGGTGGACTGGCTGCTTGCTAGTACTTGAACGAATACGAATGATGAGAAAAACCGACCGACAGATATTTATATAATCGCGCTAATGTGCACTACTATCGCTTTCTCGCTCGTTCTCGTGCCGTGCATGAGCCTTTCCTTTCCGTCCAGCTTCTAATGGCCTAAGACTATCAGCACCGGTGCGTTAGCAAATGCGTGTGTATTTTGATTACGCTAAACGATAATAATATATTTAGACACCCGTTTTCGCACCGGTCGTTGGTAAATAGGTTGCCAAAATAATAATCTGTTTTCACACCGGTAGTTGTTATTATAGTTACATTTTTTTGCAATCATGCAATAAAGTTTTTTTTTAATTTTTTAAACTATATGGATTTAATTCGGTGAAAAAAATATAGCTAGAAAGAAAATACATTTATTTATTGAATTCAATAAAATCATTTCAGTAACAAATATCGTTCTCTTTTCCAAAAATTATTTTATTGCAATGACTGCAAAATTATCCAAAAAAATGATTATTGAGATTAAAAAGTAATTATTGTTTGAATGCAAAAAATGTTCGTATCATTAATTTTGCCGATTGAAGCAATAAACATTGTATAATTGAATTCAATTAGACATTTTTTGTTCAAATATGTTAAAATTTTCTATGTAATAATAATTATGAGAATTCATAGAATTCTATGAACTAATGTTTGCCCGGCAGTTATTGTCTGAAGCACATACTACGACGGTTCCGAATAAGGAGTGCAATGAAGAAGATCTCATCCTAGATATTACGAACAGACTTGCGGTGGAAAAACTTTTCGGCCATTCAACGATTGTTTTGCGGAACCAGTTTTTACGAACGATCGGTTTCGAAGACTTTCGTTTTTTATATTTCGAAGCCTTTGAAGAGGAGATATTACTATATTGAAAAGCCAGAGAAAGCTGGGTTTTACTGAATTATGCGAAAGCCATCTGACATACGTCCTTCGGACGCTACAGTCAAATATATTCGGATGGGAGAAATTTTGCGCCTTAATCTATGTGAGAATCCTGCTATACCCCAGATAATAGATGCTTAGACAGATTTTTACATAAATTTTTAGCCCAAATGTCCGTCATCTGTGGTAATATTGCAGAGAGTATAGTTGGGTAAATATATCTGCGTTTTAAGAATGCTCAAAGGCGATTTTGAATCGCAGAATAGTGGGCTTATTCAGGAATACTTGGTACGCTGGACTGTACCCACTCGAAATGGAAACATTACTGTACAATAGCCTGGCCCAAAATACCTTAAATCTCGAAATCAAAACCTTGCACCTGAATATGATAGTTTGGATGGCTAATAAGCTTCCCTGGAAATTTCAGCTCATTTGGTACACTGGAAGTGGTTCCGCAAATGGCTCAACGTTTGTATGGGAAAAATTAACCAAATGTATGAAGAAACGCACCAGTTTCACATCTTCAGATCTAGGTGGCGCTGTATTCGATCAATGTTTTTCGTGAGAAAAATTAAGAATCTTCTTGTAACAACAAATCGACTCGTGAAGATTGCAAGTCAATTCAACAAAAACTGACAAAGTTATAAGCGCGCAAAGTTGAGGGTGTCATGTGCTGTAGTTGGGGTGGCTCTGTCGAAAGTGAAAAAAGCGGCTTATGGTGAACGCACGATTTGCAAGAGGTGGATAACTACATGAATTTCAACTTTTAATAACACGAAATGCTGACCATTTGGAAGGGTAATATCTTCGGCAAACTAGATCAGAATTTCAAGGGCTTTCCGATGAAGAACATGCTAATGCAGAATTATCCCACCAGGTGGCGCTAAGGAGTAGGCAAATGACCCATAGTTAAGGTTGCACAGAGAATGCGCAAAATTCGCAAACGAAAAAAGCAGTTTTTTTTTCCACACCGTATGTCCGATCTTCATGAAAATCAATCAGCGTATGTAGAATGTTGTTACAGTACTGCTGATTGATTTTTATGAAGATCTGACATACGGTGTGGAAAAAACTGCTTTTTTCGTTTGCGAATTTTGCGCATATTCTGTGCAACCTTAACTTATATATTGGGTTATATCTCATGATTGGAAATACTTAGCGGGGTGGACATTTCGGCAAAGTAAATCATAAGATCCAGGGCTTTTCGACGGAGCATATTTTAATTTAGAATTCTTCCACTGTGTGGCGCTAGAGTGCCTGAGAATTTCCTATTCATTTGATATTGGGTCATATCTCGTGAGTGGAAACACTTGTCGGAATAAAGTCTTCGGCAAAGTAGACTATATTATCAAGGGCTTGCCAACGCAGAACAGTTTTATTAGAAATTCTTCCCCTGTGGCGATAACTCATATCAAAATGTCCTATTCTGTTATCATTAGGTTATGCTACGTGATCTTAAACACTTGATGGCGTGAAGTCTTCCGATCATAAAGGCAATAGTAAAATAATACAACAGAGTAAGATTCTGGAAGGGGTAGATCCGTAGAAACAACGAAACGACTAAAAAGAATTTTTTGATTTAGCTTGAGCGTTGCTTGGCGTCAAAAAAATTAATTTTGAGCGGCAGGAGCACATAAGAAAAGAACAATTAGAAATGAGCGAACACGAGAGGAATGCCAATTCGCCCTGTTGCTATTATCACCCTACTGAAGTGTTATTTATTTATAAACGTAAATCATTAACAGGCAGCAATCGGCTCCGATAAGGATGTCCTAATCTGAAAATTCTTCAAAAATGAGTGATTCACTTAGAACGAGGATTATGTTCACCAGTAGAAATTCTTGCAGTTATAATTTGTTTTACGGAAGACTGCCATCAAGTGTTTAAGATCACTCAGCATAACCTAATGAAAACAGAATAGGACATCTTGACATGAGTTAGCGCCACAGGGGAAGAATTTCGAATAAAACTGTTCTGCGTTGGCAAGCCCTTGATAATATAGTCTACTTTGCCGAAGACTTTATTCCGACAAGTGTTTCCACTCACGAGATATGACTCAATATCAAATGAATAGGAAATTCTCAGGCACTCTAGCGCCACCCAGTGGAAGAATTCTAAATTAAAATATGCTCCGTCCAATAGCCCTGGATCTTACGATTTACTTTGTCGAAGTGTCCACCCCGCTAAGTATTTCCGATCATGAGATATGACCCAATGTATAAGTTTACTATAGGTCATTTACCTATTCCCTAGCGCCACCTGGTGGGATAATTCTGCATTAGCCTGTTTCTCATCGGAAAGCCCTAGACATTCTGATCTAGTTTGCCGAAGATATTACCCTTCCAAATAGTCAGCATTTCGTGTTATTAAAAGTTGAAATTCATGTAGTTATACACCTCTTGCAAATCGTCCGTTCACCATAAGCCGCTTTTTTCACTTTCGACAGAGCCACCCCAACTACAGCACATGACACCCTCAACTTTGCGCGCTTATAACTTTGTCAGTTTTTGTTGAATTGACTTGCAATCTTCACGAGTCGATTTGTTGTTACAAGAAGATTCTTAATTTTTCTTTCTAGTATACAGTAAAACAAAAATAATGAAGTGGTAGCATTTTATGCGTGGCTTCAATAATGATATTAACTTGCTGAAGTAAACTGTTTTCCGAGTTTGATATACGGAGTACGTTGATATAGTCATCACATCTCGTCTAACTTAGAACTAGAATCAGGAATCAGTAGTGGTTGGCTCAAATGGCACGTTCCCAATGTAGATCCGAGCTTTGTGCTTAAAAGATAATTATCAAAATTCACATTGAGGGGGAGTTCCAAACAAATATTCACCAAACACATCTAGTGCTCGTGAACAAAAGGAGTATTGTCATCTATTTCGTGACAGCTGTGAACTGCGCTGATCCAAGAATAGTTTCTCCGGACATCAGCAAGCAACAACTAGCCGCTAGCCGGCGCTGCTATCGGCCAACTGACTTCTAGTAATCAGAATACGGATCTTGCGTACACCCAGTAAAGTTCAAACGGAAATGAGCCGGAATTCTGGCTGGTTTTAGTCCATATTCCGGCTCCATTGATAAAACCGATTCTAACTAAAATGTGTCACTGAAGCCGGAATGCGAATTAGAACCAGCCGACATACCAGCTGAGCTTAACTTGTAGTATTCCGGCGCCAATAACACAATCATTTCCAATTAGAATCGGTTGTATCACTGGAGATGGAATACTAACTACAACTACATCTACTTCAAGAAATAAACATTCCCAAGTAACCAATAAGCATTATAACGTAGCCTAATATCTGCTTTAGATCCACATAGAAAGCTGTCCTAAAAAGCCATGAAGTCCTAAATACTTATATAATGCTGATATTATCCCAGAAAAGACGAAATATAGTGCTATTACTGTGCAGAGATTGACAGCTCGTTTCTGCAGTACTAATGCTATTATATAGCAAAAGCATACAAATGTCGAATTTGAAAGCTTTATATTGGCAATACTAATGTTATTAAAAACTTCAGTTGGTTGTCATTGTCCACCATGGTTTTAAAACCATTTCTTATGTTTCCTTTCGGTATGATGAGCAAAAAGGATAAATTTTAAAATAAAATATTCTGTTTAAAACCGTAATTGACTCTGTTCGAATGCATTGTAATGAATATCCTTAATGGGTTTTCGTTTTCACATGATATGAATGTTTACGAAAATTACCTTTAGTAAGTATCGAACTGAGGTGCCTTGCCTCGTCCTTCACGGTAAGTACGCTGCGTTTGCTTCCTGGACTATATTGTATATGTTCGATTGAAATTAAATATGCCGAATATAATCTTCAAGAAGAGTTGCATAACAAATAAACCCATAGCATTATAATAGCATTATATCCGCTTTTTATGTGCTCTATAATGGCATTAAATGCACTTGTAAAACTTACATGCTTTAAAGATCCTTGAAGCATGTACGCGTTATATCAGCTTTATATACGCATATAGAGCAAGCTATAATGCTATATGTCGGCTGTGCAGTTATGCATTATTGATGCTAATATAGCGCTTTATTGCGATGTTAATACTGTAATGGAGTTTCAATGTAACATTAGTGCAAATGTATAGCCAATATAGTGCAACGGCCTAATGCTTATGGTTACTTGGGTTAAGTGCGTACCCTGGGCCAAATTGGTACACACGAATTTGTGGCAAATTGATACAGTGTATCAATTTAATCCAACATTTTGTCATCGATACGGTAATTCCAAAGATGGAATCAAATTATCACTTACTGTTTAAAATTATAAATTTGGTTCCAATTTATCAGTATGGCAAATGACAACATGGAATCTTGCATTCAAACAATGGTCCGGCGGGGTAGTGCAAAATTCCTAACCCGAGTTTAATATGGTGAACACTTTTAACTCAAAAAATTTGAAATTCTATTAGAACTTCGTCTGTTAAATGCATCGCATTTTACGATGCGATGAACTGAAGCGACAGTTGGTAGCGTAATGTAATGTAATGTTCAGATGTGCTCTTTTGAATATGGTCGGTGTACTTCTCAAATCAGTCTGTTAGGTCTGTTTGTCTGTGCTTAGACCGAGCCAAACCCAGGTAACCAACAAGCATTAGTGTATGCAGTTAAGTAGCGTAAAATTTGCATTTCGTGTGCTTCTTGCCGTATGCTAGCATTCGTTATACATAACTGTTGTTAATCAGCATTCAAAAAACTGTTTAAAAACTTCTTGCCACTAAGCAGCATTCTGAATGCACAACAGCAGTAGAAAAGCATTTTCATAGCACAGCAGTAATTTAGCCGTATATTTTGCCAAAAGCGACCTTTAAATAGCATTTAATATGACTTAAGTGCTTATCAAGTAGCCGTTAAGATGCATTTAACATGCCTGTTGGTTACCTGGAAAGGATCCTCCGGCGTTTACCATGGCCTTACACATGTCATAATCATAGGTAGATTAAACAGTCGAACGTTCGAACATTTTTGAACGTGACGTTTGCTGCTTACCAAATTGGTCGTCAAATCCACATCCATGTATCAATAGTTTGGATAAAATTCTCGAAGTAAAAACTATTGAACGAATTAACAAAAGTAATTATTCTGGAATCATAGAATATTTCTACATTGTTCGACGTGGAATTCTTTTAGCAAATTTGTAATAAAATCTCTTGCAACAATCAATTTTATTGTCCAACAATAAATTATACAGTTAATTAACATTTCGTGTTACTGTTTCTATGAGCAATATAAGAAATGTTTGAATGCATTAAAAATATCAATTTTTATAATGTTAAGTACGACCGTCCAACCCCGTCTAACCCCGCCCTCTCCTTTTTCACAAAATAAGTGAACTTTGAAATTTTTTGGAGTAGGGTTAAAATTTATTGATTTTGTAGTGTAAAGTCATATTAGACTGTAGTATAAATTATTGTTAAAGTACTGTTTTGGTACAGTGAAAACAATGGCTTTTAGTCAACACATTATTAGGGTAGTACATTCACTTTCATACATTTCACTATACACCACAACACCATATTATCCTCCGAAAATATGATGAACCACCGCCTGAAACTAGATGGTGATGATGTAGCAGGTGTAATCTATGTCCGTCCAAGTTCTTTTTAGGAATTCTTTTCTGAACAAAGCGCTGCAGAGTGTGTGGCAAACCATTATCCTCGTTATCTTCTTCTTACTACTGGACCTGAATTAGACTTTTGCACAAGAAAAATTCACGCATTGTCTTTCTTTTTGAATCTTACTTTCCACAGTTCCATTTGTTCGCAGCGTTTTCTCGAACATTCCATGTATATTTTTGGTTTTTTGATTTGACCCATCAATCTGATCCTGGGACACATCATGACAGCTTGACATAATGCTACATCTTCCAGTTCAATCCAAGTTGCTTCGATGCACTCAGTTTTACTTTCACGCAGTAAATATACAGCATGATCATAAATATTTGTTATTGAATTCAAACAAATACTGTTCATTGCATCAAACGACAAAATAATTGGTGTGAATCAACGTTTGAAAATATATTTTCATTAAAACAACAATAAACTTTTAATTTCAATAATTCTGTTGTAATTTCAGTAAACTTTAAACAAGTGTTATATAATTCAATCATCGCGAGACCCTATTTTTTACATTTTCCTTTGCTTGCTTTCTACGAATAGCAACGTTGGCGTCAGTTGGAAGAAGTTATCAAATATACGCACTCGCTATAAACCGAAACGATAAGTTTCCATTTCCCTACCTGTTTACGAACCGCCGGTGCGGTGTCGTGTTATGATGGCGGTTAGCAAATCGCTTTTACCCACGTTCCGGTGCTGTTAGTCTAACCAAAGGAATATGCCGTCTTTCCCCCACCAACTGCTCTCGTCAAGCAACCCAATACAAATAATCATAGGAACAAACATGTAGTGGACATATATATAAACTTTTCATTATTTTATTGTTTGGTTGGTCCACCATATTGACGGCTCTGTGCGGGATGGGCTGAAAATTTCCACTTTTCCGAGTCGTTTTCGAAAGATTTTTTAAACCACAATTTTTTGTTATTAGTGCATGTTATACATACTTCAAATTTTAATACAGCGTAGAGGAACATATTTTCAACAAATTGGCCTAAAAATCAAATCGTTCTGTTAAGTATGATAAAAGTTATTAACGTTAAAAATCTGACGCGGCGCCGCAGCCGATATTTTGAAACGGGACCCCTATATTGAAAGCTTAAATGTATTCTACATTAAAACGTAATCATAACCTAATCAACCGAGCACAGCACTTTTTTGGTTCCATTTGAGGACCCAAACAACTGTGCAAAATTTGGGGTCGATTGGATTTGACCCGGCGTAGCGCATTGCATTTGAAATTTGTATGGAAATTAGTATGGGAAAACCTACTTTTTTGAATTTTCAATTTTACAGACTACAATTCTTCCTGCAGTATACCAACAATTAGATAGAAGTGTAGTCCAGGATATGCTGAACAACTTTGCCGAAAGATGCATGGTGCTAGAATGTCTCTACAACAAGTTATAGCTGTACAAAGTTCGATAGATCGAATTAATTGCCAAAAATCATTTTCTTCGCCAACACTGCGGGTGTACCAATGATATTTCATATAGCATACCAAAATAACATCATATACTTTATATTTACCACATTGGTATGTTTGGATGAATTATTCAAAAGCCTTAGCTCAATTTCATGGGCATAGGTAGTTTAGAAATAGGGCGTAGGGAGGGGAGAGGGGGGGGGGAGACTTTTAAATATGGAAATTTGAACTGAAATCTTATCGAGTTGAAATGTTCAGATGAATTATTTTAAAACATTTGCACAATGTTATTTGGGACCCACAAGGGAACCAAAAAGTGCTGTGCTGAAAAAACGATCATTTTGCCCCACCCTAATATATATATATATATATATATATATATATATATATATATATATATATATATATATATATATATATATATATATATATATATATATATATATATATATATATATATATATATATATATATATATATATATATATATATATATATATATATATATATATATATATATATATATATATATATATATATATATATATATATATATATATATATATATATATATATATAAACCTGTTTCAATCCACCTAGCGGTGCAATTGTGCCTTTCTCAATGATGAACACAAGAATTTTTTGTTTGCTTATATTTATTAAAAGGTTTCAAATGTATACATAACAATTTTATTATACATGACTTGACAACTATATACAAGAAAAGAAATCATTGTTCGAGTTCTAAAATTTTGCAAAAGAAAAACCAGCCACGGTAATATTGAATTGAAAAAGGAGCGAAATCGGTAAAGTTCCAAAAATTCGATTTTTATAAAAAAAATTTTTCGAGGTAACATAAAATCTCGACGTTTCATGCATTTTAAAGATGTTTGGCATCAAAAATACGAATTCGATTTCTGAAATTTCATGGGGTCCCCCCTTTGAAAAAAACTTTTCAGTTCCGGCTTATATGGGAATTTCATATGTGACCGGACGGTTTAGTCTATATTTCCGGACCCATATAAGCGATCCGTTCGAAATTTTATAGACATCTGTGGGGATATTATAGCTATCATTTGGGACTAAGGTTGTGAAAATCGTCCCAACCATTTCCGGGAAACTGATGTGAGTTCGTCAATTTTGAAAGATGGCCACTTTTCCCGGGCACTTCTGGAACCGTCTATGGTGGTCAATGTAGTCAACGAAAGTTTGGTTGGCCGACGGTAACCTAGAACAGCAAACTTAAGTTGTTTGAGAGACATTTTAGCGAAATTTTTACCTTTTTTGCTTTCATCGGAGTATCGGTTTGAATCGCAATTTGCTATGTGATCGCACGCCACAACCTGTAACTCCGGAACCGGAAGTCGGATCGGGATGAAATTAAATAGCCATTTACGGGGGCGCAACACCTTTCATTTGAGACTAAGTTTGGTTGAATCGGTCTAGCCATCTCCGAGAAACCGATGTGACTGTTATTCTGAATATGGAAACTTCCGCCGAGGCTTCCAGAACAGATGATGGTGGCCAATGTGGCCAAAAAGACTTTGAATGGATGTTAGTGATCTAATACTACAAATCGAAGCAGTTGTGGTCATATTTTGGAAAAATTTTCACCTTTATACATTCATTGCAGAATTTATTAAAATCGACATTTTCGGCGTGATCGTGCTCACCACCCTGCAATTCCGGAATCGGAAGTCGGATCCATCAGAAATTCAATAGCAGCCTATGGGAACGTTGTATCTTTCATTTGAGACTAAGTTTGTCAAAATCGGTTCAGCCATCTCTGAGAAAAATGAGTGACATTTTTGGCCACATACACACACGCACATACACACCTATACATACATACACACATACATACACACGCACAGACATTTGCCGAACTCGACGAACTGAATCGAATGGTATATGTCACACGGCCCTCCGGGCCTCCGTTAAAAAGTCGGTTTTCATAGCAATTGCAATACCTTTCTATTGAGAAAGGCAAAAAGGTGCGAAATCCGTCGACTTTTATAAAAAAAATTTTTCGAGATACCATAAAATCTCGACGTTTCATTCCTTTTTAAGGTGTTTGGCATCAAAAATACGAATTCGATTTCTGAAATTTCATGGGGTCCCTTTGAAAAAAAATTTTGAGTTCCGGCTTATATGGGAATTTCATATGTGACCGGACGGTTTAGTCTATATTTCCAGACCCATATAAGTGATCCGTACGAAATTTTATAGACATCTGTGGGGATATTATAGCTATCATTTAGGACTAAGGTTGTGAAAATCGGCCCAACCATTTCCGGGAAACTGATGTGAGTTCGTCAATTTTGAAAGATGGCCACTTTTCCCGGGCACTTCCGGAACCGTCTATGGTGGTCAATGTAGTCAACGAAAGTTTGGTTGGCCGTCGGTGACCTAGAACAGTGGCTCCTTCGCAATTAGCTTCCCTTCTCCGGCGACCCAACATCACAAACTTATGCGCCCGAACCACGGGCCGGCACTTTCGACGGGAATCTACCATCGAACACGCGAACTAAACTTTTCGTTACGGTACACAGTGGGACGAAATCAAAAAAGCCGGACATTGATATTTGCGACGAAACTATTGGTTATGGCACTTTGATGTCTTCAGAAAGGTTTCTTCATTTTTAAGTAGTTTAATATAATATTGGAAAATTTTTATTTAAGGGGGTATATACGCAGATAAAAAAATAACTTTGCAAGTTGTTGCCAAAATTGATAGTCATGTATAGAAAGTTTGTAGACGAAATGATTTTATGAAACTTTGTTGAAGTAGCAAAATGGCTATCTGTTAAGCGAAAAAAGTTATTGGGTGAAATTGAAGTACATGTCGGAATACCCCCTTGAAAAGTGTTTTTTCATTTTAATTTTTTTATTTGATTTTTAACAGTTTCTCGATGTTCTAGAAAGTTGTAGATGCTTTCAAAACACACCTTTTTGTGGAATAGACCGACTTGCTATCTCTTCGTTTTTAGGGTGTATGTCTGTTTTTTTGTTTTTTTTTGGACTAACTTTAAGGGGTTATGGTTTGTAGAGTAGCAGGTAGTAGCAGCTAAATTTATTTTTTTGATGTTCAGCAAGAAATACCGTATTTATACATATGTGTCATTCCATGCGAAGTGATCAAGGCACGTGTAATCGACCTTCACAGATTTGAACAAAATTTAGAGGAATTGTTCATCTAAAAACCCAAATTTTTGTGACAATTGAACCTCGGGTCATGGGAGCACCCCCCGTTTTGGCAAATTGCCAAAAACCCTTGATTTTCTTTTGATCATATCTCGGTTCTATTTACTCTAGAATCAAACCACAAGATGGCTTTTGAAGAAAATTGTTCAAGGAATCTATAAAAATATTATTTTTTGCCGACAGTGTTGCCAACTATGCAATTTTTTCAGTTAAATATTAAAAGTTAATTTTTCTCTCAACACGTATATTTAATTTTGAAAATTTTAATGCCATCGCGTTCCTCAGACATTTTTACATAAAAAACACTTATCATCTCAATATAATATGAGCGCATCCTGAGATTTTCAATTGACACAAAAATTTGGGTTTTTATATATTGGCCCTAGATGAACAATTCGTCCAAATTTTGTTCAAATCCGTGAAGGTCGATTTCAAGTGTGCATCTTTTTTTGATCACTTCGCGTGGAATGACCCATATATAAATCATAGCGGGATCTAATAGGATCCTTGGAATAATGTGGGGTAAAATAGACTAGCATTTCAATAAATTATTTGTATTATGAAGCATGAAAAACAAACTATAATGCGAAATTAATAAACATTTGAGATATTATAGTTCATTTCATATATTCCGACATTCAAAGTTAATTTTTTTGTTATTAACATGCTCATAAGTCATCAGTGTCCTGTCAATTATCTTCTTCGTCATTGGATGAACTAGGTGTTTGGTTGCTTAGAATACTCGGTTATATTAATAACTCCGTAACTCCGGAGCTGGAAGTCGGATGGAGATGGAATTTAATATCAGTTTCCGGGGACGCAACACCTTTCATTTGCGACTAAGTCAATCAAATCGTTCTAGCCATTTTCGAGAAACTAATATAACCGCTATTCTGAATTTGGATGCTTCCGGATCCGTCGATGATGGCCAGTGTGGCCAAAGAGACTTTGAATGACTGTTGGTGACCTAGATCTACAAATTCAACAGTTATGTTTATATTTTGGAAAAAAATTCACCTTTTTAGATTCATTGCAGAATTCGTTAGAATCGGGATTTGCTGCGTGATCGTGTGTATCACCCTGTAATTCAGGGACCAGAACTCGGATCCACACAAAATTCAACCGCAGCTGATGGACCTTTCCTTTAAAATCAAGTTTGTCAAAATCGGTTCAGAAAATTCCTTGAAACCGATGTGGACAAATCAACAAATTTTGTTTTGTAACCATACTCTTCAACTCGTAATCCGGAACAAGATGTCGGTTGAAAAATGAAATTCAATAGCAACCTATGGGAATATTATACTGAAAGGTTGAATCTTAGTTTGTAAAAATCGGTTCAGCCATCTCCGAGAAACCGATGTGGACATTTTGTTAACAAATCCGCACATACACACACATACATACATACATACATACATACATACATACATACATAACTCCGCTAGCGAATGACGGATCCCAATAGTAGCATGTCTGTAATAACATACGTACATGGAACTATTGAGAACCAGAGCTACAGGTCCAAAGCCCTGGTAAAGGAGGATGGTTGTGATGATCCGGGCCGAGATCACCACGTAAAGCAAGGTAGGGCATAACCCCAATTCCAAGGCGTGAAGCGACCCGTGCCGAGGGATGAGTGATCGAGGGGGTGAAAAAGATGCTCGATCATTAACGGAGCCTGTGGGGTACCTGGGCAACCCCCACAGTAAGCGTCCCTTACCACGCTAATGCGGAGCTCTGGCGTGGCGGACATATATTTCTCCCGCTACTCGTGGGACTTTACATGGAGATAAATAAAAATAAAAACAAACAGACGGAGGTGCCAAACCCCTTCGCTAGAGGTGGTTTGGCGAGGTCTCCCCCCGCGATGAGTGCTGCATCCGAAAGCACCAGTGACCCCCCAGCAGCGGTAGGCAATATCGCTACCAATGCATCGGAGGGGCCAATAGCTGCGATGCGCAAAGTAGCGAAGCAACTCGATTCTATAATCGACTTCGCTAGCGCAAAGCAGAATACAGCCAAGGAGTTGAAGTTGAGCCTCCTGGAGCTCCGGAAAGCTGTTCGTGTCGCAAGACAGGAACAGCAGGCCTATGTTGAGAGGGTGGAATGTCGGGAGAGGCCCGACAGAGAAACCCAGACAGTGGCCTCCAATAGGGAGGAAAGAGAGAAGGTCGATAGAGGTTCACAGACAGTGGCCTTTACCTTCTACGGAGCAGCCACGTCGATCGGAGCGGCGACCGAGTTCCCCTCGAAGGGAAAAGGAAAGGGCAATCGCAAGACGGCATCGAATGCGAAGCGCCCTAGGAAGTCGCCAGGCGAGGGTGCCAAAACCGACACCACTCGGCGTGCAACCGTCAAGGTCAAACGCCGCCTGGGTGAGGTAAGCGAGGGCGAGAGTGACCTCGCTGTGGAGAGCGATGGTACCAGCAACCCGGCACGACCGGGGCAGGGGGGTTCAAACCCCTGGACGCTGGTCACCAAGAAAAAGCCGGTACCGAAACCGGAGGTACCGCGGCCTGCGAGGAAGGCCAAGGACAGAGGCGAGGCCATGTGGTTAAAAACCGACAAGGACAAATACGCCGATGTCCTTAAATCGATGAAGGCGGCCGAAAGCCTCTCGGCCCTTGGGCAGGATGTGCGTAGCGTAA
This sequence comes from Topomyia yanbarensis, assembly GCF_030247195.1. Classification (NCBI taxonomy): domain Eukaryota; kingdom Metazoa; phylum Arthropoda; class Insecta; order Diptera; family Culicidae; genus Topomyia; species Topomyia yanbarensis. The sequence goes on along the minus strand of NC_080672.1, from coordinate 236,813,433 downwards.
GACGCACCAACACGGGAGAGATGCTCCTGGTGCTGAAGCGAGGCGCACAATCAAGTGCAGTATACAAGGCCTTGGCCCAAGAGGTCCTTGGTGAGGGCGCCCAAATCAGGTCGCTAGGTGCGGAAACAACTCTCCAGTGCAAGCACTTGGACGAGTTCACGACCGCAGAAGACGTCGTCGCAGCCGTCAAGGAGCACTGCGACGTCACAATCGAGCGGGCCTCTGTGCGATTGAGAGACGGACCCTCTGGCACCCAAGTAGCCTACCTCAGGCTACTGAAGGCGGATGCCAAAAAGGTAACCGAGAAAGGGAAGCTGAAGATCGGCTGGTCGGTATGCCCTATTAGTATACCCCAGCCGCCTTCAGTGGATAGGTGCTATCGGTGCCTTGAATCCGGCCATAAAGCATACGAATGCAAAGGCATAGATAGGAGCAAGCTATGTCGTCGCTGCGGCGAGGAGGGACATAAAGAGCGGGGGTGCACTAAGGCATATAAGTGCCTTATCTGCACCGCTAAGAAGCAAGCCCATAAACATGCTATGGGCGGACCTTCGTGTCCCTTCGGCGAGTTAAATAAGAAGAAGCCGTGAGAGTCACACAGCTAAATCTTAACCATTGTGCAGCAGCCCAACAGCTGCTGTGGCAGTCGGTCTCGGAGTCGAGGACAGATGTCGCCCTCTTATCAGACCGGTACAGCATCCCTGCCGGCAACGGCAATTGGGTGTCGGACGGGTCTGGAATGGTGGCAATCTGTACAACGGGAAGGTTCCCGGTTCAAGAGGTAATACACCCCTCCGCCGAGGGTGTGGCGATTGCCAAGATCAATGGTGTGTTCTATTGCAGCTGCTACGCCCCACCAAGGTGGCCAATAGAACAGTTCTACCAGATGATCGACAGGCTCTCATCGGACCTAGTGGGCCGGAAACCGGTAGTCATAGCAGGAGACTTTAACGCTTGGGCAGTGGAGTGGGGCAGCCGCTGTACAAATAGCAGGGGTCAAGCGCTAATGGAGGCGCTTGCGAAACTCGATACTGTGCTAGCTAATGATGGCTCCGCTAGTACATTCCGTAGAAACGGAGTGGAGGCGTGGATTGATTTGACCTTTGCCAGCCCGAGTCTGGCTCCAGGCATGGAATGGAGGGTAGACGAAGGCTACACCCATAGCGATCATTTAGCAATCCGCTTTAAGATCAACTATGGTGTGCAGCATCCGAGGGCGGGAGATCCCTGTCAGGTACGTGGGTGGAAGTCCAATCACTTCGACAGCGAAGCTTTCACCGCGGCCCTGGGACTGGAGGCCAACACCGACAGTCTAAGCGGGGATGCGCTGGTAGCTGTTCTATCACGCGCGTGCGACGCCACTATGCCGAGAAAAACACTGCCAAGAAACGGTAGATGCCCGGTATACTGGTGGAGTGCCGAGATTGCAGCTCTACGGTCAGCTTGGCTCAGAGCTAGACGTAGGATGCAAAGAGCTCGCACCGAGGATGCAAGAGAGAACCGCCGTGAAGTGTTTCGAGCTGCGAAATTAGCCCTTAACAAGGCTATTAAAAGCAGCAAGAGAGCGTGTTTCGACAACCTGTGTGAGAGTGCCAACGCGAATCCGTGGGGTGACGCCTACCGGATTGTGATGGCCAAGACCAAAGGGGGCTCCTCACCCCCAGAACGGTCTCCGGACCGGTTGGCAAGGATTATCGAAGTACTCTTCCCGTCTCGAGCCACAAGCCCCTGGCCACCTGCACTACGAGACAGTGCGGGCACGGTCGAAATGGTGGCTCCAGTGACGAATGAAGAACTACTCGCAGTGGCTAAATCCCTAGCAATGAACAAAGCTCCAGGGCCGGATGGAGTTCCAAACAACGCTCTCAAGGCAGCGATCATAGCGAACCCGAACATGTTCAGGCTAGCTATGCAGAGATGCCTTGACGAGTGCCGTTTCCCCGATAGATGGAAAAAGCAGAAACTGGTGCTGTTGCCGAAGCCCGGGAAGCCGCCAGGCGACCCATCGGCGTTCAGACCAATCTGTCTGATAGACACGACTGGCAAACTGCTTGAGAGGATCATCCTCAACAGGCTCACCCCGTACGCGGAAGGTACGGACGGTCTGTCAAGCAACCAGTTTGGCTTTCGGAAGGGTAAGTCCACAGTGGACGCTCTCAACTCAGTGATAAATACTGCCGAGATAGCGATCCAACGAAAAAGGCGAGGTATTCGATACTGTGCGTTAGTGACACTTGACGTGAAGAACGCATTCAACAGCGCAAGCTGGGATGCCATCGCGCTCTCGTTACACCGGCTTAGCCTACCGGTGGGTCTGTACCGGATCCTGGAAAGTTACTTCCAAAACCGCGTACTGCTATACGAGACCGATGCCGGTCAGAAAAGGGTTCCGATTACCGCCGGAGTCCCGCAGGGCTCGATCCTAGGCCCGGTGCTATGGAACCTCATGTATGACGGGGTTCTGAGACTGAAGTTCCCTCCTGGGGTCAAGATCGTCGGCTTTGCCGACGACGTAACCTTGGAGGTCTACGGGGAGTCAATTCCTGAGGTAGAACTAACCGCAGAACACGCGATTAGCACGGTGGAGGAATGGATGAGCGCGAGAGGCCTTGAGCTCGCTCATCATAAGACGGAGGTAGTTATCGTCAACAACCGCAAGTCGGCACAACATGCAGTTATCCATGTGGGAGAAGTCGCGATCACTTCACAGCGAAGTCTGAAGTCTCTCGGAGTCATTATAGACGACAAGCTGACCTTCGGCAGCCATGTCGACTATACGTGCAAGAGAGCGTCGACTGCTGTTGCGGCACTATCGAGAATGATGTCCAACAGCTCAAAGGTGTGCGCCAGTAGACGTAGGTTACTGGCAGGCGTTGCCGTATCTATCCTCAGGTACGTTGCCATGGTCAAGAGCACTGAGGGTAACCAGTTACCTACAGAAACTGGAGAGCACCTACCGCGTGATGTGCCTCAGAGTGATATCTGCCTACCGCACGGTATCACACGATGCATCCTGCGTGATAGCGAGCATGATGCCAGTCGGGCTGGTCATTCGGGAAGATGGAGGAGTGCTTTGAGCTACGTGGAAATAGGGGAGCCCACGAGCGCACCAGGGCGATCTCGGTCGCCAGATGGCAGCGTGAGTGGGACAACTCCTCGAAAGGTAGGTGGACTCACCGGCTGATACCTAGCATATCGAGCTGGGTGGGAAGACCCCATGGGGAAGTTCACTTCCACCTGACACAATTCCTGTCAGGCCATGGCTGTTTCCGTCAGTACCTCCACAGGTTCGGGCACGCGGAGGTCCCAGTCTGCCCGGACTGCCCAGGTGTAGATGAAACTGTTCGTATGTCATCGGTTCGACGTCGAAAGAAGAGCAATGCTTGACGTCTGTGGCTGGGACACAACCCCTGATACCCTTATTCAGCGGATGTGTCAATCGGTGGAGAAGTGGAACGCAGTCTCGGCTGCTACCATCCAGATTGCCAGTAGGCTACAGGTAATCTGGCGAACCGAGCAACAGACGACGGGCACGGCTAACTAGTGATTGGTTAGCTGGAGCGAAAAAGGCCAAGCGCAAAATAAGAGAGTGAATGGTCTGTTCATGCCGAGGCAGGTTGGCGCAGCGAATGGCAACCGCGTAAGGGGTAAACCCAGCCACCCCGAAGCAAGACAGAAGAGTGAGTGTATAGGCGTATAAGTGGACTGCCTCATGCCAAGACGAGAGGGTCGTAGCGTAGTATGTTGGAACTAAGCTATCGATGCCTCATGGCGTGGCAGAGGAGTGAAAGGGTGAGCATCCAAGTCAGTCTCACACTGCATGCTAAGGGTGAGCATAAAAGTCAGCCTCACAGGTTGGTAGAGGCTAGCACAAAAGTCAGCCTAGCAAGGAATGAAAAAGGTGAGCACAAAAGTCAGCCTCGCATGGTATGTCAGAAGTGGGGCCTAAGAAAAATGTCCCACATGGGATGCCAGAGGGAGTGACAAAGGTACAATAGAGTGGCATGATTGAGAGTGAATCAGGTGATAGGGTGAGCACCCAAGTCAGCCTCACATGGTATGGGTAGGGCGAGCACAAAAGTAAGCCTAGCAAGGAATGAGTAAGGTGAGCACCCAAGTCAGCCTCGCATGGAACGAAAAAGGTGAGCACAAAAGTCAGCCTCATGTGGGAATGTTTGAGAGTGAATCAAAGTGCGATTGAGAGAGCATCCAAGTAAGCCTCATACAGGATGTATGAACGCGTGAGTGAGAGTGAATGAGTACATTTGTACAGCCATCCCCCCAGAAGTAATACCGAAAGGTAGTTCCTGGGAGGAATGATGGCGGAGCCCAATGGAGTTTAGTCGGTATTAATGGCTGGTCACCATTCGAGTCCGACACGCCCCCAGTGCACCCCGTGCGGTAGATTGGACCCTACCAATAGCACGTGTACTGGGCTAGGACATAAAGGTCTTCTCCATTGTAAAAAAAAACATACATACATACATACATACATACATACATACATACATACATACATACATACACACATACATACACACATACATACACACAGATATTTTGTGATCTCGGCGAACTGAGTCGAATGTTATATGAGACTCGGCCCTCCGGGCCTCGGTTAGAAAGTCCGTTTTTGGAGAAATTGCATAATCTTTCTATATGAGAAAGGCAAAAGAATAATATTTAATTAGCTTAATCAGCATGAGTTCAATGTTATCTTCATGTGATTATATTTTGAAATGTTGGTGGAATGGGTTTGAAAGTGGAGGGAATGGGGGGTTAGTAGAGTGGGAGTGGAGGATGCGTCAGAAATCCTTCATCTTATTTCGGTATACGGGGTGGATGAAGGAAATGCGGACGTGAGGATGGTCCAAGGGAAGGGGAGTGATGAAGGAGGGAGGTGTAAGGGCGAAGCGGGGGGGGGGGAGGGGCGGCGACGCAATACTCAACTGCATATTTTGCCTTCCATTTCAGACTTGGTTTGAGAAAATCGGTTCAGTCGTCACCGAAGAACCGATGTGACATTAATTGTGGAATATGCCCGGAATTCCGGACTTCCGGAATCGTCGATAGTGGACAATATAATCAAAGAGTGTTTGATTGGCAATCAGTGATCTAGATCTGCGATTAGAAGTAATTTGGTGACCATTTCAATAGTTTTTAGCCTCTGAGGTATTACGATTGTACCGATTTATATGGGAAATTCCAGTGTATCCTTACTAACAATTCAGCAGCAGTCAATGGTATTACTGTTTCTTTCATTTGAAGTCAAGTTTGTAACAATCGGTAGAGAATTCGTTGGGGAATGGGTGTGATATTAGCTTAGGAACTTGGCGGGTTCCCCGGGGGCGTCATGAACCGTCATAGGCAGGCTTCATTACTGCTCTTGATTTTAGTTTATTTTCTCTCTTGCAAGCAGTTAAACGCAGTAGGGCTGTTTACTAGCTCCCACCGAAAGCGAGAGAACACGCTCTCGAGATTTAAGAGATTTTTTTGTGTTCACACATATCGCTCTACCACGCAGGGGGGATGGTGAAGTATTAATTCTCGCCCAATTCAAGAGGGAGTGTTCATCATCAGATGCTCAGTTACAGAAAGAGCATGTTTGAAAAAATGCCAATAAAATAAGATGGTTTCAAAAACAACAGAATGGCGATATTTTATATCAAATGAGTGCTTTATTTTTAGGCTTTGCATATTCAAACCAGCCATTTATATGTACACACTAAGCAAACCCAAATTTGTTCGGTAATTTCATTTGACGATTTGCACAGTAATATTTAACGGAGATCAGCAATTGATTTAAAAAATTGCGAAAGTGTATTCATTTTTCAGCGACTTTGTTAGTTAATTTATTAAATATCGAATAATTTGCTGCTTAAACCTGGAATATTTTCAATTGAATTTATTATTACTTTTGCTTTTTTCGGTAAATTATCCACTATGAAGTAAAAAACTGACTTGTTCGGCAAAAAGTTAAACATCATAGAATCTCGTCAAAAACTTACAAATCATGTACAACAAACCATCTGCCATTTTCGGAGAAAAACATTAACACGACGTGTTTGAACATTGCGAATACTTCTTAGTCTTTCTTAATACCATGAATTTTCAACAAAAACCAGGAAAAAAGTAGTTATAGTGAAATTTTTCTGGTCGTCATTATGTTTGAGGTGTTGACTTGGGCAATTTTACACATGACGATTTTGTATAAAGGATTTGACTCGCAAGTGTGATAATTAGAAGCCTGATAGTGCAAGGAAGAATAGCTTCAATCGCGAAAATGTGCAAATAATTCGGCTTTATTGATAATTATTGATAATTTTTGCGAACTAGCGATTTTTTTGATAATGAGAATGTTTTGTGTTAAGAAATGCCGGGCTAAAACTCGTAATCAAGTTCAGGAAATGTAAGATTTCTTTCGATCGTCTTTTAATTTTCTGTGCAACCATTAAAAAGCTGGTAAATTAACTTCCACTACCAATTCGTCAAATTTAATGATCAAATTTCTGAACAAGTCAGCAATCCCCATCTGAAAATTTGCTGAGTATTTTTCACGATTGAGTAAAAAGAGAATATTGCGGAGAGTTGGTAACAGAATTGGTTTACTAAATTGACTATCAAAACCCAATTAAAATTTTCCATTACTCAATAATTCAAACTACGTGTGTAATCTATACACGTTCGGTAGAGCAAATTAATAGACATTTGAGCATTACACTAATGTTAGGACCCTTTTTTTAAACATGCATTTGAGAATGATTTGAAGACAACGTTGGTTTTATTTTTGCAATGATTGGATTAAGGTAGAATATTGGTATTTAAACGCAACGAAAATTTAATTCGAGTGCTCTGACGCCGATTAAGTAAAGGTTTCAAATGAGTAGGGTTATAATATAATTAAGAAGAAAGTAGTCTCAATATCCTTTAAGGGGTTAAAAAAACTGGTTGGGACTCAGAAAATCGGAAAAAAATTATTAGATATTCTTAAAGTACATGCTTTTGAAAATATCTGTGCAAAATTTCATCCGGATCGAACCATTAAATTTTTAATCACAGCCGTTTGCAGCGCGCTGGTTCTTCCACAAATGAAGTAAGCACAAAACATTAAACGCAATCATCTCGGAATGAAGTTTTTTGAAAAGTACCGTTGCGGTGAACGTGATGTCTCAAAAGCTTCCAAAGGAGATCCGATTTACATAAACTTTGTTTTGAATTGTTTGTATTTACATTCTCGTGTACTTGAACGGTTGCATTTTCATTTAAAAATTTTCGATGCTTAGCAATAAATTTTTGTTTAAAATTTTTAACACGGAAGAACTCAATTTTTTGGTCAATATGTTTTTTTGTAAGATAATAAATTTCTTTTAGGAAACCGATCCAATTAAGTACACCACAATACATTTCTCTTCAATAATCTTTAGTTTTTGATTTTCTGTTGAGCGGTTCGGCTTGGACAACCTTCAATATATTTTTTAATTCAACTTGTGTTTTCTATCTTCGGTAGTGCTACCAACGAACTTTCTTTCGCCTATTCAAATAAAATTTGCATAAGAAACTTTAAAAAAATCACGAACTTAGCTTTTTCGCCACTTATATGTTCCCCCTTAAATCAGTCTAATTGGCATTTTAGTGGTTACGCCACCGTAGAATTTTTAAAACGTCCAATTTTTATTTATTAGTCTAAAATGCGTTTACGATGTTAAAAATTATATCCCAAAAAATGAAAGACGAATACGATATATAAATGCTCAAATTATCAGTTCTTCCGCAACGCCTCTTGTGTTAACCTCATACCCACTTTTTTGAGTTGGCCGGAAATGCAACTCGAACAAATTGCTTTTGATCGTTTTGAAATTTTCACAGCATATTCGAAATGATTTCTCCAGCAACGTGCGTAGGATTTTAATTTCATATTGCTTTATTTTTGTTAAATTAACAATTTGTTTCGATTTTAATGGTATTTTCGGCGTTTTTTCACTTAATACGCCATTTCGCGAAAAAGCTAAATATCGAAAAAAAAATCCTTCGTAAGTCGCTTACTACTGTCATAAGGAATAAAAAAAACATTTTTTTGACTCTAGGTTTAAAATTACGCGAGATAGTTTTCAGGCCGTGGACCTCTACCTAAAAAACTCGCATGGGGGGGGGAATGCTGCACAGATGCCATCTTGTGATAAAATTACTAGAAAAAATTATTTTTCTGATTCAATACATATGTTATAAATCCCTTTTAACAATATTTCAACTCATCCCTTTATTGTGCCAAGAAAAAATCCGAAATATGCTGAACTGGGAGCTGCCAATTCAAACATCTTTACTATTCCCAGAAGGTAAAACATGGATACTTATCATAAGAGCCGAGTGAAATATTCGAACACTGATGTGAAGTGAACTAAATTTGGTTCCCCTGAGGGTAAAGAGGAAACTATTTTATTCTCATCTGCCAACTGAGCAATTTATCTCCGTTGCTCCACCAGACTATGATGAGTTAAAAGCAGAGCATCTAATAAAGGTTTGCTCTGTCATAAGCAAGAGGATTCAGCAATGAGAGGATGTGGTTTCTCTCTGCTCTCCTAGTCACTGGGCAAAAAATGCGCACCAAAATAAAACTCATGTTATATGGGGGTAAAATATTTCTCTATCTCTTCGTTGCAAAGATGAGTAAAATGAAGCCTGGTCATAGGTGGCCAATGTGGTCAAAGCTGCTTTGATTGATCTTTAGTGATCCAGACCCGCAAACTAGAGTAATGTTACATCACTTTTAATATGTTTTACATCATTTGAACATCATGGTGGTACCAGTTTATATGGGAATTTGCTGTGTGACTGCACTCTTCAACCCGTAACTCCGGAACCGGAAGTCGGATCAACTAAAAATTCAATAGCAGCTTATGGGAGCGTTATACCAGATGAAACTAAGTTTGCGAAAATCGGTTCAGAAAATGAAATCTCTGAGAACATTGTGTGAGTTTAAATGACACACACACAGACATTTGCCGATCTCGACGAACTGAATTGAATGGTGTATGATACTCGGCCCTCCGGGCCTCGGTTAAAAAGTCGATTTTTATAGTGATTGCATAGCCTTTCTTTATATGAGAAAGGCAAAAGGTGTGTTTTGAAAGCATCTATAACTTTCTAGAACATCGAGAAACTGTTAAAAATCTAACAAAAAAGTTACAATGAAAAAACACTTTTTAAGGGGGTATTCCGACAAGTACTTCAATTTCACCCAATAACTTTTTTCGCTTAACAGATAGCCATTTTGCTACTTCAACAAAGTTTCATAAAATCATGTCGTCTACAAAGTTTCCACACATGACTATCAATTTTAGTAACAACTTGCAAAGTTATTTTTTTATCTGCGTATATACCCCCTTAAATAAAATTTTTCCAACATTATAATAAACTACTTAAAAAAGATGGGTGGGTTATGTCAGAGACATAACCGGAGTGAAGTAGAATACACTTATTTATATGAATATGTAGGTAAACAACGGGATTTTTCGGAAAAGGAAAGACTTCTAATTAATTCCTCATTAAAAATCGGCCGGTAGGGTCTTTCGTCATTCGTTTGACCGTCGTCATACTACGAATACCAGCATCAGAGCAGTAGCAGATCAACATTTTTCGCTAGATGGCCCTTACCAAACAGACCGCTCCTAAGTCCACCGGAGGAAAGGCTCCCCGCAAGTAGTTGGCAACGAAGGCCATGTAAAAGTACCCTGTCACGGTTGGCGTTAAGAGGCCTTATCGCTATCGAACAGAAACTGTCGCCCTGCGAGAAATTTACAGCTATCAGCAATCGAGCGGGTCTAAATTGTGACCCAAAATGAACCACAAACCAACGGGTTCTTTTCAGGACCAGCCAATTATATTACAGTAAGATATAAATGAAATTTTCGTTTTCCATTGCATTACCATTCCGGTTTGAATTACTATCAATCTTGATAATGCTGTGCGGCGGGGGGCACTAGTTTTCATTATAATAGAAAATTTAGATTTGCGCGTTTTCCCACAAGTTTTTTAGCTGTGCTCTTTTCAAGGAAGTTGTAGTTGCATTCAAAATAATATAGTTTACTTCTATTGTCAGAGGTGGACGAACGGCTCGCTTGGAATCGAATTGTACGGACCAACCACTACTTTCACAAAATCCGTTATTTTCAGCAATGGTACATTCTTCAGAATTAGTCACAACTATTTCCAATCAGCGCAAAAATCGAAGGTTTTCATTCAGTACAACAGCAGATTTTCACATTTAGAAAAACAGGCAACATTCTGGCCGAAAATTTTAAAACGGAGCACATATATCGAAACGTTAGAAAACGTTCGATTTTTGTAAATTGAATCATTACACTAAACTGTCTACAAATCACACAAATAACTTTTATTTTGTGCCATTCTACGTGAAAGCGATGATATTGTTCATAAATGGCTCACTTACCATCCAACGCTCTTGGCAAGCCACTTTCTGATGCTTGTAATAACAAAACTTCAATTCGATTCTTTGTTGATAAATTGATGGCTCTGAAAAGGGCCTTTTGTTTGGGCAGTGTTCGGAATTTACTTGGAGCTGGTGTATATGGTAACAGTTTTGGTGCCATCTGAGACGACGTGCTTGGCCAACTCTTCTGACAGCAGCAAACGGACGGCGGTTTGAATTTCGCGAGAGGTTATTGTCAAGCGCTTGTTGTAATGAGTCAGGCGGGAGACCTCGTTTGCAATGCGTTTGGAAATATCTAATAAATCTGTTTATTATGCTCATGGCCTTCGACGAGACTCTGGTATCTGGATGGCCTTCTTTCAGCACCTTGTAGATGTAGATGTACAGTTTCAGTTACGATGCTGCAAACGAACTGATGGTGAACAAGAGCATGCTGAGTTTTTATACCTGACTACAGCACAATGTAAGCTCGTCCTTTTTTTGTGTTGTCCTCAATTTGTTCTTCGTAGCTCCACCCTTCGTTGGCCGACCACATATTTTTGATAAAGAACAAAATTGAAATTGTGTTTCCAATACGGAGGTTATTGAACACTCAGGGTAAAAAGAGTAGTGTAATACGGCACCTTGGTAAAATGTTTGAGAATTGAAACCTTTTTTGAATGTGCCTAGTAAACACGAAACTGTAAACAAACGGAACGCTCGTAAGTCCACCGGAGGAAAGCCTCCCCGCAAGCAGTAAGCAACGAAGGCCGCGTAAAAGTGTCCCAGCCACGGTTGGCGTTAGGAAGCCTCATCGCTACCGAACAGAAACTGTCGCCCTGCGAGAAATTCACAGCTATCAGCAATCGAGCGGGCCTAAATTGTGACCCAAAATAAACCACAAACCAACGGGTTCTTTTCAGGACCAGCCAATTATATTCCAGTAAGATATAAATGAAATTTTCGTTTTCCATTGCTTTACAACCTCCCTTACCCTTTCTTTCCGGCTTGAATTACTATCAATCTTGATTATGCTGTGCGGCGGGAGCACTAGTTTCCATTATAGTGGAAAATTTAGGCTTGCACGTTTTTCCCAAAAGTTTTTTAGCTGTGCTGTTTTCAAGGAAGTTGTAGTTGAATTCTAAATAAAATAGTTTACTTCTATTGTCAGAGGTGTACCTTCCAACGAAAACTAGTCTGGCTCGCTTGGAATCGAATTGTACGGACCAACCACTGCTTTCACAAAATCCGTTATTTTCAGTAATTGTACATTCTACAAAATTAGTCACAACTATTTCCAATCAGCGCAAAAATCGAAGGTTTTCATTCAGTACAACAGCAGATTTTTACGTTTAAACAAACAGGCAGCATTCTGGCCGAAAATTTTGAAACGGAGCACCTATATGGAAACGTTAGAAAACGTTCGATTTTTGTAAATTGAATCATTACACTAAACTGTCTACAAATCACACAAATAACTTCTGATTTTGTGCCATTCTACGTGAAAGCGACGATATTGTTCACAAGTGGCTCACTTACCATCCAACGCTCTTGACAAGCCACTTTCTGATGCTTGTAATAACAAAACTTCAATTTCATTCTTTGTCGATAAATTGATGGCCCTGAAAAGGGCCTTTTGTTTGGGCAGTGTTCGAAATTTACTTGGAGCTGGTGTATATGGTAACAGTTTTGGTGCCATCTGAGACGGCGTGCTTGGCCAACTCTTCTGACAGCAGCAAACGGACGGCGGTTTGAATTTCGCGGGAGATGCTGCAAACGAACTACTGCATGCTGATGCGGCAAACGAACTGAGCGAGAGCAACAGCATGCTGAGTTTTTATACCTGACTACAGCACAATGTAAGCTCGTCCTTTTTTGTGTTCTCCTCAATATGTGTTCTTCGTGGCCCCTCCCCTTCGTTGGTCGATACACAAGCAAATTGTTTTGAACGCATCGGAGAGCCGTTTACTTAGTAGCTGTAATGAAATACCTTGCTGCTAAAATGTTTGAATTGGAAGGAAATGCTGCCCGTGACAACAAAAAGACGAATTATCCTACGTCTTCAGCAGTTGGTGATTCGTAACAACGAAAAGTTGAACAAACTGCTCTCCGGAGAGACAATTGCTCAGGGCGGTGTGTTGCCAAATATCCAAGCCGTACTGCTTCCCAAGAACAAAATTGAAATTGTGTTTCCAATACGGAGATTATCGAACACTCAGGGTAAAGAGAGTAATGTAATACGGCACCTTGGTAAAATGTTTGAGAATTGAAACCTTTTTTGAATGCGCCTAGTAAAAATGTTTTCCACTTCACTCCAGTTTGTTTCTGACCATATTTGCAATTTGCGTACTGAAATAAATCATAATTTAGGGTTTAACCTAAATTGCTCTACAGGGAGAAACAGTCCATGAAACAGAAAATGCAAACTTATTCTTTGAAATAATTTTGGTGGCCTTGAAAAGGGCCTTTTTTATAATGATACAAGTGAGTTCTACCTTTTCAACTTCCAAATCCATACAAAGTGCGTCCCTGCCGCTTCAGAGTATAGACGACATTCATTGCGGTTTTGCGCTTGGCGTGTTCAGTGTAGGTCACGGCATCTCGGATGACATTTTCCTGCACACCATCAGCATTCGTAGATTAAATCGGAGATGCATTTTACACCACCACGACGAGCCAGACGCCGAATGACGGATTTGGTGATGCCCTGGATTTTATCACGAAGAGCCTTGCGATGACGCTCGGTACGGGAACGCAAACATGATACCGCTCATTGTACCGTCCGGACGAGTATGTTGCTCGTGTGGTAAGCGAGCACCCACTGATACAAAACAAGCTCGCGTGATCTGTATATATAACATTTCCGTATGTAATGAAACGCTTACATGCTCCTTTTTGACGGCTCTGCGTGGGATATGCTTGCAAATTGCGCATTTTCCTCGCTGTTTTCGAAGGATGTTCTAAAAATCCTTGCTTTGGTTTATTTATAGTAGTCGCACTAATTCCGAAATTTAATACGAAATACGTGCACGAATTTCCGATCAGATAGTGAAAAAATATTGCGATTTCGATCAGTAGAACGGAAGATATTCGCATTTCAAACCTGGGAAATTTTCTCAACTGAAATTTTTAAACGGAACCCCATATTGAAACGTTAGAAGTACTCTACTTCAAAATGAAGAAACCTTTTCGAAGACATAAAAGTGCCATAACCAATAGTTTCGTCGCAAATATCAATGTCCGGCCTTTTTTGATTCCGTCCCACTGTGCGGTGGTGGGAAACTGTCCCGAGAAAAAAACAATAATCGTCTGGACGTCTGATCACTACCGTGGTTCGTCGCTTTCTTCTCTTTTTACGATGGCCGTCTTCTGCACGGCCAAAACACACACAAACCGCCTCGCCGCAATAGCTGTCACCGTCGATCCGTAGCATTATCAGCACACATTTTTCATCAAAGAGAGCGGTGGCCTATCTAATCCCTATGCTACTTATTCACAAACATAAAACAAAAATTATCTATACTTAGTTGCGTTTCGGCTTCGCCTCATCAGAAACCGACACTAACTTATTGTCGGAATAGATTAGCGCCGGCTTGACGCAAATCGCTTAAAACTAAAACACACTTTGTGTTTCAATCGCACGACTGATCAAACGTGATGTCCTGTTCGAGCAGAAGTTCTGTTTATGCCGATGAGACACAGTGAAGCCGAAACATGTCTTGGCTTAGCAGGCCTATGCGAAAGCACTACGCTATATTTCACCCTAAGGAGGAAAATTTGGTAAAAACCAACATTTGTCACTAGGGTGAAAATTTGTTGGTAAAAACCAGTCTTTGTACAGGAGGGCACAAATCCTTATTTCATACATAGTTGCGTTTCGGCTTTGCCTCATCAGAAACCGCATAGGCCTGCTAAGCCAAGACAAGTTTCGGCTTCACTGTGTCTCATCGGCATAAACAGAACTTCTGTTCGAACGGGACATCACGTTTGATCAGTCGTTCGATTGAAACACAAAGTGTGTTTTAGTTTTAAGGGATTTGCGTCAAGCCGGCGCTAATCTATTCCAACAATAAGTTAGTGTCGGTTTCTGATGAGGCGAAGCCGAAACGCAACTAAGTATGAAATAAGGATTTCTGCCCTCCTGTACAAAGATTGGTTTTTATCAACAAATTTTCACCCTAGTGAGAAATTTTAGTTTTTACCAAATTTTCCTCCTTAGGGTGAAATATAGCGTAGTAAAAATTATCTAACCTAGCTGCACGAACAAAACCGTTCACATACGCGAAAATGAACAAAATTTATAAGAAAAAGTGAACGGTACCGAACAGCGGTGAGCATAATTTTACATGTAAAGAAATACACTCTACGGAATGTATACCCAATAAATGGTATATTTCCACCCAGTGCTAAATTGTTACCCTGACGGGCTACAAACAGCAAACTTACGTTGTTTGAGAGACATTTTAGCGAAATTTTTACCTTTTTCATTTCTTATAAAAGAAATGTATAGAATTCGCTCAAACTTTCAAGATTTTTTCCGAGATCCGGAGGGCCGAGTCTTATATACCAATCGACTCAGCTCGACGATTTGGGACAATGTCTGTGTGAGTGTCTGTGTGTGTATGTAACGGACAAATTCTCATTCGTGTTTCTCAGCAATGGCTGAACCGATCTTATCAATTTTAAATGAAAGAACCAAAAAACAGTATGAACGCTATTAATTTGTTTTTGATTCTGATGTTTAGTTTCCAAGATATGAATGTTTGAAAGCGTAAAAATGGCGTTTTTGCAGTTTTTTAAATTATCTGCCGAAATTGACAATATAGATTATCATTGCCAGAAATATGACCAAAAACATGTAATCTATTATTAACCCCAAAACGGCTTATTTTAGGTCAATAGTATATTCGGAGATTTTAATGGAGGTAATATGCCCTTTCTTTTGGTATTGTGCTTTTGCTGATTAATCCCCCTATGAGTGAGATATTTTCACAAATTTTCTTGGAAGTGATTATATCGAAATGATGTCTTCAGCAAATTTGTAGCTCTTACTTTTGCGAATAACTTTACTAAAGACTTTTAATATCTATTTTGAATACTTTAAAAGTTATGGCTTGTTGTTTGATGATTACTCTTTGTCGCCTATTCACTGTTCAATATAGTAATAGTCCATTGAAATAAGCTAAACATTATTTCGATAAAACGAATTTTGTATTTCATTTTACTATCTACAACCGCTAGAAATAATCATCGAACACTTCCAAGTTGTCTGGAAGGAACTTGATAACTTATCAGTACAAAAATATTCATTTGTGCGAACCTTCTGACTGCAATTTTTCTAACTTATAACCATCGTATCGATCTGAAACATATCGGAAAATGAAAAGCGAAATAAATAACTCCATGCAACGGCGTAGCCAAGAGAAGGTTTTGGGGTTTAAAATCATACTACCCCCCCCCCTCCCCCCACCACACCAAAAAAAAAAAAAATATTGGATTGAAGTTGAAAATTTATTGATGCAGACTGATTTAATTAAATTTTACTATAACAATTATCTGATCCGTGGGTTGATAACCTGTTGTTGTAAACATCATGAGGACTTTTGATAAATTGTCGGAATGGGGTCCTGATATGTAACTGATCTATTGGTCTTGATTTCACAGTTGTCTAATAGCATCAATATCAAATTCCTGCCTGAAAACATTCCAATAGAAAATTCCAGAGTTCTGTAATCAATCATAATCCTCAGATTTATTTTCAAATTGAGCTCGTTTTTGTAGAAATGTACTGTAATAAGGGTCTTTGTTTAATAGGAAGCGAAGTTAAAATTGATTTAATGTCTATGAAACATAGAACTGCTCACCAAAAAAATTAAAGGGTTGTGTACAGGACACGACCACGGTGACATTAAAAATGTAGCTTTTTTCAAGAGCGTGCAAATGAATTTTATCTATCACACATATCGACTCACGTTCTTGTTCACTCGCCTGTTTTCATATGTTACAATTTGCTATATACCCTCCCCATCAAAACATAATTTATTGAAGGTCTTTTAACGGTAATCTATTATTTAATCAAGTATCTCACTAAGTGATTGGCATTATTTGGCTGATCCATCTAGTAAAAATAGGCTGGTCTGTCCAGAAAATATATTCAAAAGAAAAGTTCCATATTGAGACCTGTGATGAGGAAGCCCACGCCCGCCAACGGAAATATACAGATTCTTCATGAAATTTGAAATTTCATTTTCCATTTAAATTTTTAATAATGTACTAATGAACTTAAGTAAACAATCTTAAGTTTAAGTATTTCTTGATCGATTAGTGGTGGAACGTTCGCACTACCAGTTAAAACGGGTTTTTATGCTATCTTGGTGACATTTTTCTTGTTGCTAATTATTAAAACGTGTTATAACTCTGTAGTGTAAACATTGTATTATTAAACCAATTCTGCAGCGTTTTATGTTATATAGTTGTTTTATGTGGTAATAGGACTGACTTAATATCTTCAGTACAGCGGTTTGTTTCATAATTTAAAACAGATTTATTTTTAAATTTAAATTAGTATACCCAACCGTTCTATTTGTTGTATAATTTAAAACGCAATTAGAACTGTGTTTTAAATACATAGGGTAGGACAGATATTCTGACTGGATAAACTGGGAAAACAATTTTAAGTCCAGTAACGCTTAAGACATGGCTTGAATTTGAATCGAAAAAGAACACCCGCTTAAACTGCTGCTGGGACGGTATGTTCTGTTTTAAAATTTTCCGTTGTGTGCAGTACGAAACAAAAGTGTTTGAAATTATAAAACAAAAAGTTCTGCTGGGAATGTGATTGTTTCCGATGCAATTACATTCAGATTTTTCACGCAGGGGATACAGGCCGTGTAAATGAAAACCGCGTAAATTAAAAAAAACGGTTAATGAAAACTGCGTAAATTTCAAAATCCGCGTAAAGAAACCTGAGTGTACTCTCCTATATAAAATACTACGCTGCTGAAAAGTGCAATAACTACAGAAGCACGTTGTCAGATGCCTTACTGATAAAAAACATTTAACCGAAATATGAAACATGAAAACCAATAGGCTCTTTACCCTACGAAGCTACAAAGCGCCGTAAACATGGATTAACAAGTTACAACGCACACGCATGCATAAAAATAAATATATTTTTTTCAAACGCAACACTCTTAAGCAGCACACACCGTATTGAATTAAATCCAAACCACCCCGCCCACCCACTTTGCAAATCATTCTGTGACACCGTGCTGGTACCCGAAAAATCCGCACACGGCCACCGCTGCCGAAAATGCATAGCGTCTACCGCTTATTGCAGTGCCCAAACGCTGCAGCTATGATCTAACCCGTTCGACATAAGAACAAAAACTGATTCAAACAGGGACGCGTCACCTCTATTTATAAACTAACAGTATATGGTTTAGTCCCTTAGGTGCGAGTGTGTGCAAATGCCAACGTTACCGAAAATCGACAGCGCTTATTGCATCACCCGGAGACGATGTTGCTCCTATGGGATAAGAGCAACAACTGATTTAAACGGACATGCGTTGCTTCTATTTATGACTTTTCGTGTTTCATTGAGCAACTAAGCTGCCCTCTCTTGACGGCTGTGTCTGAGAAATCTGCCTCACGAATGGTAATTTTCCCGTTTTTCGTGAACTTTTTAATTTTACCAATTTCCAAAAGTCAACTTTTATTGGGGAGATATTAGATTATTACCAATATTTAAGTTAGGTGTTTCTGAATCGGTTGGTGTATGA
The DNA here is from genome assembly GCF_030247195.1 of Topomyia yanbarensis. Taxonomy (NCBI): domain Eukaryota; kingdom Metazoa; phylum Arthropoda; class Insecta; order Diptera; family Culicidae; genus Topomyia; species Topomyia yanbarensis. The sequence goes on along the minus strand of NC_080672.1, from coordinate 236,795,226 downwards.
AAGATTAAAATCCATCTAGTAATATCGGAGTTATAAGCGTGCAAACCTTACATAGTTTCGTTACATGGGAGATAGTTTAGATTTTAGAATGACACCTAGCCCCAGATAGTGGAGTAAGACATTTTTAATGTCAAAAATGCATAACTTTCAACATTTGCTAAAAATGTTTTTGCCTTTCTTATTCACTCTAAAATTCGTCAATCTAATCCCGACCCGGAGAACCGAGTGTCATATGCCAATCGACTGAGTTCGTCGAGATCAGAAAATGTCTGTGTGTATGTGGAAAAAAAAATGTGACCTCTGTTTCTCAGAGATGGCTGGACCGATTTGCACAAAGTTAGTCTCAAATGAAAGGTACAACCTTCCCATCATCCCTGCTATTGAATTTTTTATTGATTGGACTTCCGGTTCCGGAGTTACGAGTTGAAGAGTGCAATCACACAGCAAATTTCCATATAAACTGAAATGAAAAATTTTCAAAATCAAATTTGTATTTTTGATGCCAAATGACTTTAAAATGCATGAAACATCGAGATGTTTGACAAAAATTGACTTCTTTGGACTTTGGTACATTTTTGCCTTTCTCATATAGAAAGATTATGCAATCACTCCAAAAATCGTCAATCATACCGGCCCGGAGGGAGTATGCAATGAGGGGTTGCTACTTTAAAATTAAAACTAGTTTAAAATTTCTTAACAAGTTGAAAATTTTCGGCAGGACCTGGACCTCCCGGATCTTTCTCCATGATCCGCCGCTGGTTTCAAGCGATGTTTCAGTATCACATAGTATCTCAAGATCGTGGCTGTCGATCCATTGTATGTATGTGCAAATCGTACTGAACATGTAATATTCATTTCCACCATTGTATTGAACATAACGAGCCATGGAATCGTAGTCTGGACAAATGAGACAAGCACAATTGCACCACTAGGTGGATTAAAACAGGTTTCTATTTTGGGAATGCGTCGAATTGAGACGAAAACGTAATATGATTAATAACGAGGATAACACTTTACGAATGTAGAGAGAAATTTATGAAAAATGACGATTCCATTCTAGCAGGTTCTGATCGATTTTGATGAGCATTTGATTTTTGTTGTATGACCAATTATATGTATAGGTCAAATGTTTAAAAACAGTAATTTAAGGTCAAGATAGCATCATTTTGAAACCGCCAATTTCGGAGGTTTAGTATCTTCGATGAGTTTTACAAACGTTAAACAGCGCATCATTTGATAAAATAATTTTGACGGTATATCGTCCAAGAAGTATTTATGGTGAATTTCTCAGGTTAACATTCATGACTACAATAAAGTTTCAACAAATTCGCAAAAGACACGAACTCTGTTACTATTTTCTGAAAAATTAATTCTGCATAATTTAGAACTTCAAAAATTACGGTTTCGGAATTATGCCGTTTGGACAGTATGATCGATTTTCACCAAACCGAATTTCTGGCTACGCCGCTGATTTCAAGTAAGTAGAAACAAAGTAGTTCTACACTCGTTCAAAAGAAACTTCTTCGAATGCTGAATATCTATTACAACACATTGAAACCCCAATTTTATCAGCCAAAAATGAACATATGTTTGATGGGCTCTAGCAGACGAACAAGACTGAATTCGAGTAAATCCTTTCTTGAGCATGTTTTCCTTATCATGAAGATGTGCGAAAATAAAAAGTTCATAATCAGAAATAGTTATCAGACTACATCAAGGGACGAGAAGAATATTTTAACAGCTTCAGTTTAATATAAACAAAAAAAATTGCCCGATTTAGTCAATGTCCCCATTTTGTCAGCCTAAAGTACACCATGAGACTGATAAAAATGGGTCTTTATTGTATGTATTATTCGCTGTGTTTCACATTAATAGGTACATTTCATTTTTGGAGATTTTTTTATTGCATCGAACTACAAAACATTTTAGATAGTTTTCAAGGTTATTTTATAGACTTCTTCCAAAATTTGGCGAACCTATTCCAATTCGTATACCAATTAATTGGTATACTTAAGGGTTTATATGTTGCAGATAGAGAAAATACTGAAATTTTCAGCTTTTTGCCTTTCTCATATAGAAAGGTTATGCAATCACTCTGAAAAACGTCAACATAATCCCGGCCCCATAATCCGATCTCGACTCAGTTCGTCGAGATCGGAAAAAGTTTGTATGTGTGTGTGTATTTTTTTTTACAATGGAGAAGACCTTTGTGTCCTAGCCCAGTACACGTGCTATTGGTAGGGTCCAATCTACCACACGGGGTGCACTGGGGGCGTGTCGGACTCGAATGGTGACCAGCCATTAATACCGACTAAACTCCATTGGGCTCCGCCATCATTCCTCCCAGGGACTACCTCTCGGTATTACTTCTGGGGGGATGGTTGTACTAAATGTACTCATTCACTCTCACTCGCGCGTTCATACGTCCTGTATGAGGCTTACTTGGGTGCTCTCTCAATCGCACTTTGATTCACTCTCAAACACTCCCACATGAGACTGACTTTTGTGCTCACCTTTTTCGTTCCATGCGAGGCTGACTTGTGTGCTCACCTTACTCATTCCTTGCTAGGCTTACTTTTGTGCTCGCCCCACACATACCATGTGAAGCTGACTTGGGTGCTCACCCTATCACCTGATTCACTCTCAATCGTGCCACTCTATTGTACCTTTGTCACTCCCCCTGGCATCCCATGTGGGACATTTTTCTTAGGCCCCACTTCTGACATACCATGCGAGGCTGACTTGTGTGCTCACCTTTTTCATTCCTTGCTAGGCTGACTTTTGTGCTAGCCTCTACCATACCTGTGAGGCTGACTTTTATGCTCACCCTTAACATGCCGTGTGAGACTGACTTGGATGCTCACCCTTTCACTCCTCTGCCACGCCATGAGGTATCGATAGCTAAGTTCCAACATACTACGCTACGACCCTCTCGTCTTGGCATGAGGCAGTCCACTTATACGCCTATACACTCACTCTTCTGTCTTGCTTCGGGGTGGCTGGGTTTACCCCTTACGCGGTTGCCATTCGCTGCGCCAAACCTGCCTCGGCATGAACAGACCATTCACTCCCTTTTTTGCGCTTGGCCTTTTTCGCCCCAGCTAACCAATCACTAGTTAGCCATGCCCGTCATCTGTTGCTCGGTTCGCCAGATTACCTGTAGCCTACTGGCAAACTGGATGGTAGCAGCCGAGACTGCGTTCCACTTCTCCACCGATTGACATATCCGCTGAATAAGGGTATCAGGGGTTGTGTCCCAGCCACAGGCGTCAAGCATTGCTCTTCTTTCGACGTCGAACCGATGACATACGAACAGTATGTGGTCGGCTGTTTCATCTACACCTGGGCAGTCCGGGCAGACTGGGACCTCCGCGTGCCCGAACCTGTGGAGGTACTGACGGAAACAGCCATGGCCTGACAGGAATTGTGTCAGGTGGAAGTGAACTTCCCCATGGGGTCTTCCCACCCAGCTCGATATGCTAGGTATCAGCCGGTGAGTCCACCTACCTTTCGAGGAGTTGTCCCACTCACGCTGCCATCTGGCGACCGAGATCGCCCTGGTGCGCTCGCGGGCTCCCCTATTTCCACGTAGCTCAAAGCACTCCTCATCTTCCCGAATGACCAGCCCGACTGGCATCATGCTCGCTATCACGCAGGATGCATCGTGTGATACCGTGCGGTAGGCAGATATCACTCTGAGGCACATCACGCGGTAGGTGCTCTCCAGTTTCTGTAGGTAACTGGTTACCCTCAGTGCTCTTGACCATGACGGGACGCCGTACCTGAGGATAGATACGGCAACGCTTGCCAGTAACCTACGTCTACTGGCGCACACCTTTGCGCTGTTGGACATCATTCTCGATAGAGCCGCAACAGCAGTCGACGCTCTCTTGCATGTATAGTCGACATGGCTGCCGAAGGTCAGCTTGTCGTCTATAATGACTCCGAGAGACTTCAGACTTCGCTGTGAAGTGATCTCGACTTCTCCCACATGGATAACTGCATGTTGTGCCGACTTGCGGTTGTTGACGATAACTACCTCCGTCTTATGATGAGCGAGCTCCAGGCCTCTCGCGCTCATCCATTCCTCCACCGTGCTAATCGCGTGTTCTGCGGTTAGTTCTACCTCAGGATTTGACTCCCCGTAGACCTCCAAGGTTACGTCGTCGGCAAAGCCTACGATCTTGACCCCAGGAGGGAGCTTCAGTCTCAGAACCCCGTCATACATGAGGTTCCATAGCACCGGGCCTAGGATCGAGCCCTGCGGGACTCCGGCGGTAATCGGAACCCTTTTCTGACCGGCATCGATCTCGTATAGCAGTACGCGATTTTGGAAGTAACTTTCCAGGATCCGGTACAGACCCACCGGTAGGCTAAGCCGGTGTAACGAGAGCGCGATGGCATCCCAGCTCACAGTGGGACGAGCCCGGACTTAAGTCCATATATGAAGGTTATGCGATATTCTCAGTAGTATTTTTCTCGTATCAACTGAGCCATTAGAGACATTTTCGCGAGATTTTAGGTGATTTGAATGCAAAATGAATTTTTGACAGCTTTTTGAAGGGCATAACTCAAGTGTTTTTTGCATTATTTGACCATAGGAACTACATACGGTTATTCTCGTTTTTCAAAGAAACGGTTGATTTTATGAATTGCGTTACTTCACCAAAATAATCCGTGTGATAAAATTACATCGTAAAATCGCCAAAAATAAGTCACTAGTTGGTGTAGTCAGTGTTTAGATAACTGTTTGTCATGAATTTTTATTGAATTCGAACTTCTAAAGCGATAACAACAACGACGCCCGTGAATGCCCGCGATCACACTATGCTCATTCGAAAGCTTTTCATTTTCTCTTTAAAATGAGCCTATGCTAGTTTTGCGAAAACTTGCGATAAGCAGTCAAAATTTGAAAAAACTGTGAATGGAGACGCATGGTTATTACTGATATTTAATTTGAATATTCACTTTATGACTAGAATAATGACACTAATTTATGCACAGCAATAATAGCATTTAGAGCATGATCTACAAGGGTTTTACTAGTGATCAAGAGTAAGGAGCCGAATGGGAAGTATGGTTTTTAAGTGGTAAAGGAATTAAGAATGTTTAAAATTCAGTCAATATTTTCAACCATCTGAAATGTGTCATAAAATGTTTCATGAACTATGTTTGCTAACTTACGCAATAACTGTCAAATTGAGTGAACACAGTTGAGTTCTAGTCATTTGATAAGACTTTTTTTTCGAGTTTGCATAGCGCTGATATAGCTTAAAGGTATGCGATATTACCCTAATAAAATAAGACCATTTTTAAATGAACCATTAACGCGAAAAAAGGATTTTGGATTTATTTTAATTTAAGGTATGAAATAAGCAATATAAGCAACTTAAAACACACCTGCGAAAACAAAATCGTTAACCATCTTGTTGATTAGTGAATGTAATCAATATTCCACTAAGACGCTCAAAATGTTTGTTGTGAAAATGAAAAAAATGGAGTTTTCATACCAAGTAACCCACTAATGAATTAAACGTTCCAAAATTAATCGATCACATCTTATTTCATCCTTAAAAATAATATAGTCATTTCTAAAGCCACATAATGAGAATCAATTCGTTTCAATACGGAAAATAAATTCCAAAATTACAATTGAAAGAAATCTTTATAAAAGACAAAATATTTACTTTTAAGCCACTCTAATAAATATTTATTTATTTATTGTCGTCAAACAAGAGTAGACCGTTTTGTTACAACGATAAAATATAGTATACACTTAAAACATAAAATACTAATAACTAAACTAAACACTATCTGGTTTACATAGCACTACTTTAGGATGTTCTTTATAAGCGAATAGAATTGAAATATTTTTTTAATTTGCTTTTTGTCATTGTTAAGTCAATAGCTTCGCAGTGCTTGTTGTAAGTTGCCATCATCTGATTTAATGGTCCAAACTTGGCATAATTTGTACGATAATTGTTTGTTATAAATGTATTTCGGATTCGTAACTGCCGGGAAGGCATATAAAAATTAAGTTTAGATAGAAGTTCGACTGAATCAATACGACACGAAATGATATCGTTTAGAAATGAAACCATTGCATATTCTCGGCGCTCTTTTAGTGTTTGGATGTTAATGAGCATACAGCGAGCTTTATAAGATGGGAGAGGAAATCGTGTCCAACCTATTTTGCGAAGTGCAAACAATAAAAATTGCCTTTGTACTGATTCTATTCTTTCTTCATGTGTGATTGAGAAAGGTGACCAAACTATGCTACAATATTCCAGTATTGACCTTACATACGAGATGTATAATGTTTTAATTGTATATGGATCATTAAAATTGTAACTAAAACGCTTTATAAATCCAAGCATGTTATTTGCTCTATTGATGATTGTGTTGTAATGGTCAATGAATGTAAAGTTAATTTCTATTTTCTATAACCAACATAAGAATTCAGCGTACAAAAATGTCTTTAAAAATTTTTTTAACCTTCACAGCAAAATAATTATTTTTGAGCCACCCTAATGTATAATAATTTTTTTTGCAGATATTAATATCAAAAACGGTTTAGCACACGAAAATTAATATACACAAATTTTAAGAACGATTTAGAAAAAAAAAAATTTTTTTGAGACACCCTAATGAATAGTAAATGTTTATTTTTGAAATGTTTTAATATCGAAAACGAATTCAGCGTACCAAAATTACATAAAGACGTCCTATATGAACCGATACGGAAAAGTTTGGACTTTAGTCCACCTTTTGTTCTAAGTCGTGCCACTGTGCAGCTTGCGCTGTTGAATGCGTTCTTCACGTTAAGTGTCACTAACGCACAGTATCGAATACCTCGCCCTTTTCGTTGGATCGCTATCTCGGCAGTATTTATCACTGCGTTCCACTGTGGACTTACCCTTCCGAAAGCCAAACTGGTTGCTTGACAGACCGTCCGTACCTTCCGCGTACGGGGTGAGCCTGTTGAGGATGATCCTCTCAAGCAGTTTGCCAGTCGTGTCGATCAGACAGATTGGTCTGTACACCGATGGGTCGCCTGGCGGCTTCCCAGGCTTCGGCAACAGCACCAGTTTCTGCCTTTTCCATCTATCGGGGAAACGGCACTCGTCAAGGCATCTCTGCATAGCTAGCCTGAACATGTTCGGGTTCGCTATGATCGCTGCCTTGAGAGCGTTGTTTGTAACTTTATCCTGGAGCTTTGTTCATTGCTAGGGATTTAGCCACTGCGAGTAGTTCTTCATTCGTCACTGGAGCCACCATTTCGACCGTGCCCGCACTGTCTCGTAGTGTAGGTGGCCAGGGGCTTGTGGCTCGAGACGGGAAGAATACTTCACCAGTATACCGGGCATCTATCGTTTCTTGGCAGTGTTTTTCTCGGCATAGTGGCGTCGCACGCGCGTGATAGCACTGCTACCAGCGCATTCCCGCTTAGACTGTCGGTGTTGGCCTCCAGTCCCAGGGCCGCGGTGAAAGCTTCGCTGTCGAAGTGATTGGACTTCCACCCGCGTACCTGACAGGGATCTCCCGCCCTCGGATGCTGCACACCATAGTTGATCTTAAAGCGGATTGCTAAATGATCGCTATGGGTGTAGCCTTCGTCTACCCTCCATTCCATGCCTGGAGCCAGACTCGGGCTGGCAAATGTTAGGTCAATCCACGCCTCCACTCCGTTTCTACGGAATGTACTAGCGGAGCCATTATTAGCTAGCACAGTATCGAGTTTCGCAAGCGCTTCCATTAGCGCTTGACCCCTGCTATTTGTACAGCGGCTGCCCCACTCCACTGCCCAAGCGTTTAAGTCTCCCGCTATGACTACCGGTTTCCGGCCCACTAGGTCCGACGAGAGCCTGTCGATCATCTGGTAGAACTGTTCTATTGGCCACCTTGGTGGGGCGTAGCAGCTGCAATAGAACACACCATTGATCTTGGCAATCGCCACACCCTCGGCGGAGGGGTGTATTACCTCTTGAACCGGGAACCGTCCCGTTGTACAGATTGCCACCATTCCAGACCCGCCCGACACCCAATTGCCGTTGCCGGCAGGGATGCTGTACGGGTCTGATAAGAGGGCGACATCTGTCCTCGACTCCGAGACCGACTGCCACAGCAGCTGTTGGGCTGCTGCACAATGGTTAAGATTTAGCTGTGTGACGTTCACGGCTTCTTCTTATTTAACTCACCGAAGGGACACGAAGGTCCGCCCATAGCATGTTTATGGGCTTGCTTCTTAGCGGTGCAGATAAGGCACTTGTGTGCCTTAGTGCACCCCCGCTCTTTATGTCCCTCCTCGCCGCAGCGACGACATAGTTTGCTCCTATCTATGCCTTTGCACTCGTATGCTTTGTGGCCGGACTCAAGGCACCGATAGCACCTATCCACTGAAGGCGGCTGTGGTATACTAATAGGGCATACCGACCAGCCAATCTTCAGCTTACCTTTCTCGGTTACCTTTTTGGCATCTGCCTTCAGTAGCCTGAGATAGGCTACTTGGGTGCCAGAGGGTCCATCTCTCAATCGCACAGAGGCCCGCTCGATTGTGACGTCGCAATGCTCCTTAACGGCTGCGACGACGTCTTCTGCGGTCGTGAACTCGTCCAAGTGCTTGCACTGGAGAGTCATTTCCGCCCCTAGCGACCTGACTTGGGCGCCCTCACCAAGGACCTCTTGGGCCAAGGCCTTGTATACCGCACTAGATTGTGCGCCTCGCTTCAGCACCAGAAGCATTTCTCTCGTGTTGGCGCGTCTCACGCTACGCACATCTTGCCCAAGGGCCGAGGGGCTTTCGGCCGCCTTCATCGACTTTAGGACATCGGCATATTTGTCCTTGTCGGTTTTCAACCACATGGCCTCGCCTCTGTCCTTGGCCTTCTTCGCGGGCCGCGGTACCTCCGGTGTCGGTGCCGGCTTCTTCCTGGTGACCAGCGTCCAGGGGTTTGGGCCCCCCTGCCCCGGTCGCGCCGGGTTGCTGGTACCAACGCTCTGCTCAGCGAGGTCACTCTCGCCCTCGCTTACCTCGCCCAAACGGCGTTTGACCTTAACGGTTGCACGCCGTGTGGTGTCGCTTTTTGCACCCTCGCCTGGCGACTTCCTAGGGCGCTTCGCGTTCGACGCCGTCTTGCGATTGCCCTTGCCTTTTCCCTTCGAGGGGAACTCGGCCGCCGGTTCACGCGACGTGGCTGCTCCATAGAAGGTGAAGGGCACTGTCTGAGTGCCCGTATCGACCTTCTCTTTTCCCTCCTTCTTGGAGGCCACTGTCTGGGTTTCTCTGTCGGACTTCTCCCGACATTCCACCCTCTTAGCATAAGCCTGCTGTTTCTGTCTTGCGACACGAACAGTTTTTCGGAGTTCCAGGAGACTCTGTTTTAACTCCTTGCTTATATTTTGCTTTGCGCTAGTGTACTCGATTATTGCATCGAGCTGCTCCACCACTTTGCGCATCGCCGATGATGGCCCGTCCGGTGCGTTGGTAGGGTTATTTCCTACCGCTGCTGGGGGGTCACTGGTGCTTTCAGATGCAGCACTCATCGCTCCACTACTCTCCCCACGGGGGGGGGGGACCTCGCCAAACTACCTCTAGCGAAGGGGTTTGGCACCTCCGACTGTTTATTTTTACTTTTTGTTAACTCCATGTAAAATCCCACGAGTAGCGCGAGAATAGATGTCCGCCACGCCAGAGCTCCGCATTAACGTGGTAAGGGACGCTTACTGTGGGGGTTGCCCAGGTACCCCACAGGCTCCGTTAACGATCGAGCATCTTTTTCACCCCCTCGATCACTCATCCCTCGGCACGGGTCGCTTCACGCCTTGGAATTGGGGTTATGACCTACCTTGCTTTACGTGGTGACCTCGGCCCAGATCATCACAACCATCCTCCTTTACCTGGGCTTTGGACCTGTAGCTCTGGTTCTCAATAGTTCCATGTACGTATATTATTACAGACATGCCACTATTGAGATCCGTCATTCGCTAGCGGAGTTATGTGTGTGTATGTGTGTAGAAAAGAAGGTAAGGAGTGGTTGAGAATATCAGAAATTAATTTTATTTAATTTTAATAATACAGAAACGGCCACTCCTGACATCACTTCCGACCCGGAAGTGACGATGGCTTCATAAAATCACCAGATATCGTTGTCCTGTTTGGTCCTTCCGATTCGGTATGCAACTTCCGCACCTCATATCGATCATTCGGCCAAACTCGAACAATTTCATAGGGTCCAAAGTATTTCCGCTTCACTTTCTGGCCAACACCGAATTGCGTTTTCGGCACAGCCACAACATCACCGAGTTTGTATGTCTGCGCCGGCTTTCTTCGAAGATTATAATATTTTTTGTTCTCTTCCTGAATTTGCTGAATATTTCGATGAGCGGTCTCACGTGACTCATGGCGAGACTGTTGAAAGTCGTCCTGTAGTTCACGCTGTAGTATCTCGTACAAAACTTCATCGTCCTTCGTCCTCATCTTTACACCAAACAATAGCTCGAATGGAGTCATTTGAATCGCTCGCTGCCAACTGTTATTCAAACACTTCTGGACACTGGCGACATCAACGAACCATCCTTCAGGTTTATCAATTGATAACTTCGTCAGCATCGGAATGATAATGCGGTGAACACGTTCCACCTGACCATTACCACGGGGAACTCCGGTAACAATCGTGTGTAACTCGATACCTTCGTCGAAACAAAACTTAGTCAAAATCCTGGAAGTAAACGCTGCACCCCGATCACTGATAATCCGCCGCGGGTTTCCGAAAGTGTCGAAGATAATTAGAAGCTTTTTCAATGTTTCCTCGGTACCTGTGGACTTCGTCGAGAATAACCAGATAAACTTTGTAAATGCATAAATCACCGTAAGGATATAATTGTACGCCTTTCTAGTTGACGGCATTGGACCAAGATGATCGACGTGTAGAGTGTCAAACGGTACGTCACCCTTTGGAATCGGCTTTAGTTCACCTTCCAATTTCCCGCATTTCTTTTCGCCTACGATACAAGGAACACACGTTGCGATGCAATTTTTAATTTTCTCTTCCAGACCAGGTATGAAATAGTCTCATCGATTCGCTCTTTTGTCTTCTTCACACCGAAATGCCCTTTTTCATGAGCCGCTCGTATGGTCGCTGACTCCAGTGATTGTGGCACGAACAGCCGCCTGTTCTCCCCATCACCTTGGTACAAAACGCCGTTCATGATACTGTACCCATTATGTTCGCCATCACGTTCTAATGCCGCTACAATTGTTTTGGCTTTATCGTCCTTCTTTTGACCTTCAGTTATTTGCGCACTGACAGACGCCGAGAGTACTAATACATTGACTCGAGACATTGCGTCGACGTGAGGCATCTTTTCCCCAGGACGGTGTTCAACATCAAAATCGAACTCGGAAAGGTTGACAATCCAACGGGCAACTTGTGCATTCATCCTCTTCTTCGTCAATCAATCCTTGAAAGCTCTGCAGTCTGTGACGACCTTGAACTTGCGCCCCAAAAGATAGCATCTGAATTTTTTGATTGATTCCACGACAGCCAAAGCTTCTTGTTCAAACGAATGGTAGTTCTTTTCGGCGCTGCTCGTCAAACGATTAAAATAATAACAAGGGTGGAACTTACCATCGTCTTCCGCGCGTTGCATCAAAATACCTGCCAGAGCATGCTTGCTCGCATCTGTGAGAACTTCGGTCTCTGCGTCGGATCGGAATATACGCAATACAGGGTAGCTTGCAAGTATTTCCTTAATACGATTGAAGGAGAACATTGCTTCGTCTTCGAAACGGAACTTACTATCTTTTTTCAACATATCCGATAGGGGACGGGCAATGGCGGCAAACGAGGGTATAAACTTTCGGAAGTAGCTTGCCAAACCGTAGAAACGCTGAAGCTGCTTCACTGTGGTGGGTATCGGGAATTGCTTAACCTTTTCAATCTTCGCAGGGGCCGGTTCAACTTGGCCGTCATGAACTATGTAGCCGATATACTCCACACGCCGTTGTAAAAATACACACTTTCCCCAATTGAACTTTAGCCCCTGCCTTTTCGGCAACTTTTAACACTTTTTGTAAGGCTTCCATTCCTTTTTCTTCATTCTCCGTCGGTATAATTATGTCGTCAATAAACGCTATTATTGTGCCGTCGTTTATTAGACCCTTCAGCACAGTGCTTATGAATCGTCCGAAAGCATTCCCACTGGTACACAAACCGAATGGTGCACGCAAGAATTCGAATTGCCCATCACTCGTAACAAACGATGTATATTTTTGGCTTGCTTCGTCGACGGGTACGTGAAAATAAGAATTTTCTAGGTCCAACGTAGTAAACACTCGCGTACCAGATATTCTATCAATTTGTTCTTCTACATTCGGCATAGGAAACTTATCACGAATCATCTTTTTATTGATTTCTCGACGCGACTCGTCTTTCTTCGGTACAACGACTGCGGCACTCGCGTACTCACTCTCGGACGGTTGAATAATACCGTTTAACAACCACTCGTCAATCTGCTTCGTAACAACATTCTTCTCTAGAGGAGCTAACCGTCGTGGATTCACACACACAACTTCATTGTCGCACAACTTGATACTCAGTTTATTCGACGCCACAACAGATGGTTCCGGATGGTAATTTTTGATAAGAACCATAACCTCGTTGCGATATTGATACGGCACTATAATTTCGTTTTGATCGACGTATTCTTCAATCCTCCCGATCCACTTGACTTCGCATTCCGATTCTTCCACCGAAATCTTATTGAATCGAACGCCTTCTGGATTGATACAATAATCAACACCTTGAAGAAAATTCATCCCAATCAGCATCTTCATATCGATTGCTTGCTGCGGAACGATGTGAACAAGAATGTCGTACAATTCATTTTCAATCGAAATTGTGAGGACCGATTCCCCACACACGTTTTTTGCATCACCAGCATAACCACGCACTTTCATATTGGATTTCTTCAATTGAGCTCCGTGTTTGGGCCTAGGGTTGGCCCTTGGTGTGGAAAATTTGCAGCTTGCTGTTAGTGGCTGGCTATGTTTACACTTGTCCGCAGACAAAATAACTCTTGGATGGACCACTCAAAACAAACCGCAAACAACTTATGTGGACTGTATTTTGGAAAACCACTTGCAACTGGATGTGATTTATTGGAAGGAAAACACTTTTTACACTTTACACTTTATTTGGAAACTCACTCTGTCACTTGTACTTTACACTTCACTTGTTGGAATAATACTGGTTGCTGCGATGCGCAGAACGCGCGTACTTATATTACACGCCACACGTTCTAGAAACGCGTGGCTCAACCGCGATGCTTGTCGATGCCATGTCACACATCAATTACCTGTCATCTCTTTCCCACATCATACGATTGTATCGTTGGGTCACTCACGCTCGCTGACGATGATGCAATACCGCGCGTATCGCTGCTGCTGCTATTGTTGTTGCTACTGCTGTGTGTGTGATGATCGTGCGCGAATGGAATATTCGGCGTTCATTCGAGAATGTTCTTGCTAGTTGGAGATGTTGCTCAATTATAATGAAATGGTATGGACAATTTTACTTGGCAGTGATTAGCGCTGAACAGAGGCGCGAACATACTCCCCCGGGCTGGGATGGATTCCCAGAATTATTAGGATGTTCATGCTTACGAAACTGGTTGTCCTCAATCGGAAGAATGGATAGCTTTGATGTGGGGCGTCTCAAATAGGAATTTCCTACATCTCCAGCGACTACCCATCCGAAATGGGTCTCTCGAAGATCCGGAAGGTCATCGGCCATTTGGAAAAATCCCGATTTCAGCAAACGGAAAAACTTGGATACACCGATGAGCATGTCAACATGGTTGGGCGCATGGAACAGCGGATCCGCCATTTGAAAACCTACTGGTATCGGCCAATTGGATATATCGATCTTCGTTGAGGGAATCTCTCCAGTTACTTTGGGAACGACCAAGCATTCTATCTCCATGCTAAAATTGCTGATTCTGGATCGAACTTCTGCGAGGATGATGTCTTTAGCGTACGTTTTTGATTCTCCTATGCCAGTAATAGGGATGCATACTGGTTTTCTTTCCAGACCTAAACGGTTCGCCATTGATTCAGAAATTAGGTTTACCGTGGAACCGTTGTCCAGCAAGGCGCGGCAAGAAATAACTCCTCCTTTGCGATCTCGCACATTGACGACGGCCGTAAGAAGCATAGGAGTTTTGTGCAACTGGGAGTGGTTGTGCGAAGATGGCTCATTACCAAATCGTTCACTGCGGGTTGATTCGAATGCTATCGACGAGCTTGTTGGTTGACTTACAAAACTTCCCTGTGACGCAACATTCTGCAACGGAGTATCATAGTGCAACATGGTATGATGTTTCTTTTTGCATTTGAAGCATGCCTTAGTGGAGTGGCATTGTATCGATCGGTGTCCAACTCGGAGGCAGTTAAAACAAATATGTTTCCTCCTCACCATTGCGAAACGCTGGCTGATCGATAAGTTTCTGAATGACGGACACTTGAAATTAAAGTGATTGCACCCACAGAAGTCACACTGAGGTCCTTGTTTTGGCTGTGTTGTAGCTGCGTAGGCTCTATGGAGTGATGTCTTGGTGGTTTGTGGTACGGGATTGACATGCTGTGGCTTGATGGAAAATTCGTTGCGTTGTGGTTGGTTTTGGCATCGCTCTAGTACGTAGACACGGTGTTTCAGGAAAGCAATGGTTTCGTCATAGGTAGGCAGTTCCCCACGCTTGATTGTTGACTCCCAGTGTATTTTGGTTTCGTCATCCAGCGCCCTAGCCAGTATATAAATCAGCATCTGCTCTGAAATTCCAGTGAAAACCTGGCCAAGAAATTTGAGGTTCTCCACATGGCTGATGAAAGACTCGACGAGCGTTTGTAATTCATCGTAGCTCCCCTTGGACAACTTCTTCGTGTTAATGAGACCTCCAATGTGTAGATGAACTATGCGTCTTTTATCTTCGAAGCGTTCCTCGAGCAGCTGCCATGCCCGCTCATAGTTTCCATCGCTGATAGTTTTTGCGTCTATTATACCTGCAGCATCTCCGATGAGTGATTTTTCAAGATGATACAGTTTGATGCGGTTGGATTCGTTGGTTTGATCCACCACATCCCGGAACATCACCTTGAATCTCTCCCAGTGCTCATATTTTCCATCGAACCTAGGTATAGCACGTGGGAGTGGCTGTTGGACAATCAGGGTGGCGGAATTAGTGATGTCTTGGAAATTTCCTCGAGCCATGTTTCGAGCAAAATGGATACACTGTCGTGAAGATCCTCAAATTGCAGATAGCACTGACTGTGTTCCTTTCTTTTGGCTGCAGGAATACTTTCAATGATTCGCTGATGATTGCTAGTGAACTCGGCGTAGGCTGCTTCCAACTTCTTCACAAATGTTTTTATTTGTGGAAGAGTGAGCTCGGTTTGCTCCACTCTGGCATTCTGTAGTATGGATTCAATCCTGACCACTTTTGCTTGCGCCATTTCGCGCAAGTGAATGAGCGCACTGACATCTTCATCACCATCAACATCAGTATTTTTCACTGGAGTTCTCTTGGGCGGCATTTTGGCTGTTTGTCGCTGATTATCACTAATCACTCAGTAATCACACCATAAGTCACGGTGGCAATAGGAACGATGGACCTAATATCCAGTTCGACGGACCAATGTTTGGGCCTAGGGTTGGCCCTTGGTGTGGGAAATTTGCAGCTTGCTGTTAGTGGCTGGCTATGTTTGCACTTGTCCGCAGACAAATAAAACTCTTGGATGGACCACTCAAAACAAACCGCAAACAACTTATGTGGACTGTATTTTGGAAAACCACTTGCAACTGGATGTAATTTATTGGAAGGAAAAACACTTTTTACACTTTACACTTTATTTGGAAACTCACTCTGTCACTTGTACTTTACACTTCACTTGTTGGAATAATACTGGTTGCTGCGATGCGCAGAACGCGCGTACTTATATTACACGCCACACGTTCTAGAAACGCGTGGCTCAACCGCGATGCTTGTCGATGCCATGTCACACATCAATTACCTGTCATCTCTTTCCCACATCATACGATTGTATCGTTGGGTCACTCACGCTCGCTGACGATGATGCAATACCGCGCGTATCGCTGCTGCTGCTATTGTTGTTGCTACTGCTGTGTGTGTGATGATCGTGCGCGAATAGAATATTCGGCGTTCATTCGAGAATGTTCTTGCTAGTTGGAGATGTTGCTCAATTATAATGAAATGGTATGGACAATTTTACTTGGCAGTGATTAGTGCTGAACAGAGGCGCGAACACTCCGTTATTTGCTAAATCCAACCAAAAATCACTTCGGATCAGAGAAACTTCGCTTCCTGTATCGACGATTGCACTGACAACACATCCGTTGACGTTCACCAACTCATTCGGAGCTGCATTGGCTACGCTTTTCAGTGTGTTCACTTTTGAAGCACTCTTCTTAACAACATCGTGTTGCTTCGGTTTTTCGTCCGGTTTTGGACAATTCCGCGACAAATGTCCAAATGCATTACAGTTAAAACACTTCGGTCCATCATCCCTTTGTGGACAATTGCTGGCGACGTGAGAACCGTCTCCACAGTTGAAGCAGTGTTTCTTTGGACTGGAATTCGGCTGGTTTTTCATCTCTTTCTGACGTTGATCCTTTTTCTTCAGCAGAGCGTCGTGTGGCTTCGGTTTTGCTCCAGTCTTTTTTGCACTTTTTCGAAATTGAGAAGTTTTTCTTTCAACTGACGGATAGTCTGCGCTTCGTAAAGCAACGATCGGTGGAACTCATTTTCGGTGATGCCATCAACAACGTATTCGCAAATACTCGGCTCATCGAGGTCGATGGAAAGAGCGATTCGTTGCATCTCGTAGATATAGTCACGTGTACCTTCGTTTGGTTTTCTCTTTCTCGCTGCTAATTGACGGTGAATATCAGTCGCACGGACGAAAGGAGCAAATTCTTTTATGAGGGCATTCTTCAGTTTGCCGAACGATGTGAGACCTCTTTGCGCGAATATGAACCGACGGGCTGTGCCTGTCATCTTTTTCCTGCACATTATAAGTTTTTGTTCGTCGTTCCATAAAGCTGTTCGGGACATCGCTTCGAATTGTGACATCCATAGCTTTACGTCCTGGCCATCTTCGGCACCAAAAGTTTCAATGCTATCTTCTACATCTCTGAACGAGTACGGCTGGCGTCGCTCATTCGCAACACGATCTATCGGCGTAGACGTTCGTTTGTCTCTCGATAACGCTGTGAGAAACTTACCGGAATCATCACTTCCACAACTATCTCTTTCATCATCACCGTCTTGCTCATTGCTACCGTCGTTAGCGTCATCATCAATAGCATCATTTTCATCGTCGTCGCTGCGGTAATCGTCGTTGTGTGCATTGCTGCCATCGTTTTCATCGTCGTGCTGTTCACCACTACCAACGTTGCTCAGTTGCTTACCGTCCCGCATCACGTCGTTGATACACGAACGGCCGTCGTTTGCAACCAGCGCCATGTCATGGTAAACGATTCTTTGCGCCATCTCGTTCTTGCATCCATCTAAAGACAGATCACGTTTCTCGCACTCTCGCTCGATTCCAGCTTTGGTGAAAATTTTGCACAGTTCATCCGCTTTTTCCGCCATTTTGATTTCACTTCACTTCTTCTTAAATCCAATTATATTTGAATTACAACGCGATATCAACGTATTTTCCGAACAAATCTCGATAACTCCATCCCGGATGAGCCCCCATGTAGAAAAGAAGGTAAGGAGTGGTTGAGAATATCAGAAATTAATTTTATTTAATTTTAATAATACAGAAACGCGTAGATGCGTGCGCATCATCGGGTAGTCACTTGAAAACTGATTTTTTATTCGCTTTCTCCGGGGGCTGCACCAATCGCCCCACATGTGTGTATGTATGTGTGTATGTGTGTGTGTGTATGTGTTTTTTTTTTTTTTTTTTTTTTACAATGGAGAAGACCTTTATGTCCTAGCCCAGTACACGTGCTAACGGTAGGGTCCAATCTACCACACGGGGTGCACTGGGGGCGTGTCGGACTCGAATGGTGACCAGCCATTAATACCGACTAAACTCCATTGGGCTCCGCCATCATTCCTCCCAGGAACTACCTCTCGGTATTACTTCTGGGGGGATGGCTGTACTCAATGTACTCATTCACTCTCACTCGCGCGATCATACATCCTGTATGAGGCTTACTTGGGTGCTCTCTCAATCACACTTTGATTCACTCTCAAACACTCCCACATGAGGCTGACTTTTGTGCTCACCTTTTACGTTCCATGCGAGGCTGACTTGTGTGCTCACCTTACTCATTCCTTGCTAGGCTTACTTTTGTGCTCGCCCTACCCATACATGTGAGGCTGACTTGGGTGCTCACCCTATCACCTGATTCACTCTCAATCGTGCCACTCTATTGTACCTTTGTCACTCCCTCTGGCATCCCATGTGGGACATTTTTCTTAGGCCCCACTTCTGACATACCATGCGAGGCTGACTTTTGTGCTCACCTTTTTCATTCCTTGCTTGCTACCAACCTGTGAGGCTGACTTTTATGCTCACCCTTAACATGCAGTGTGAGACTGACTTGGATGCTCACCCTTTCACTCCTCTGCCACGCCATGAGGCATCGATAGCTTAGTTCCAACATACTACGCTACGACCCTCCCGTCTTGGCATGAGGCAGTCCACTTATACGCCTATACACTCACTCTTCTGTCTTGCTTCGGGGTGGCTGGGTTTACCCCTTACGCGGTTGCCATTCGCTGCGCCAACCAACCTCGGCATGAACAGACCATTCACTCTCTTATTTTGCGCTTGGCCTTTTTCGCTCCAGCTAACCAATCACTAGTTAGCCGTGCCCGCCGTCTGTTGCTCGGTTCGCCAGATTACCTGTAGCCTACTGGCAATCTGGATGGTAGCAGCCGAGACTGCGTTCCACTTCTCCACCGTTTGACACATCCGCTGGATAAGGGTATCCGGGGTTGTGTCCCAGCCACAGACGTCAAGCATTGCTCTTCTTTCGACGTCGAACCGATGACATACGAACAGTATGTGTTCGGCAGTTTCATCTACACCTGGGCAGTCCGGGCAGACTGGGACCTCCGCGTGTCCGAACCTGTGGAGGTACTGACGGAAACAGCCATGGCCTGACAGGAATTGTGTCAGGTGGAAGTGAACTTCCCCATGGGGTCTTCCCACCCAGCTCGATATGCTAGGTATCAGCCGGTGGGTCCACCTACCTTTCGAGGAGTTGTCCCACTCACGCTGCCATCTGGCGACCGAGGTCACGCTGGTGCGCTCGCGGGCTCCCCTATTTCCACGTAGCTCAAAGCACTCCTCATCTTCCCGAATGACCAGCCCGACTGGCATCATGCTCGCTATCACGCAGGATGCATCGTGTGATACCGTGCGGTAGGCAGATATCACTCTGAGGCACATCACGCGGTAGGTGCTCTCCAGTTTCTGTAGGTAACTGGTTACCCTCAGTGCTCTTGACCATGACGGGCCGCCGTACCTGAGGATAGATACGGCAACGCCTGCCAGTAACCTACGTCTACTGGCGCACACCTTTGAGCTGTTGGACATCATTCTCGATAGTGCCGCAACAGCAGTCGACGCTCTCTTGCACGTATAGTCGACATGGCTGCCGAAGGTCAGCTTGTCGTCTATAATGACTCCGAGAGACTTCAGACTTCGCTGTGAAGTGATCGCGACTTCTCCCACATGGATAACTGCATGTTGTGCCGACTTGCGGTTGTTGACGATAACTACCTCCGTCTTATGATGAGCGAGCTCCAGGCCTCTCGCGCTCATCCATTCCTCCACCGTGCTAATCGCGTGTTCTGCGGTTAGTTCTACCTCAGGAATTGACTCCCCGTAGACCTCCAAGGTTACGTCGTCGGCAAAGCCGACGATCTTGACCCCAGGAGGGAACTTCAGTCTCAGAACCCCGTCATACATGAGGTTCCATAACACCGGGCCTAGGATCGAGCCCTGCGGGACTCCGGCGGTAATCGGAACCCTTTTCTGACCGGCATCGGTCTCGTATAGCAGTACGCGGTTTTGGAAGTAACTTTCCAGGATCCGGTACAGACCCACCGGTAGGCTAAGCCGGTGTAACGAGAGCGCGATGGCATCCCAGCTTGCGCTGTTGAATGCATTCTTCACGTCAAGTGTCACTAACGCACAGTATCGAATACCTCGCCTTTTTCGTTGGATCGCTATCTCGGCAGTATTTATCACTGAGTTGAGAGCGTCCACTGTGGACTTACCCTTCCGAAAGCCAAACTGGTTGCTTGACAGACCGTCCGTACCTTCCGCGTACGGGGTGAGCCTGTTGAGGATGATCCTCTCAAGCAGTTTGCCAGTCGTGTCTATCAGACAGATTGGTCTGTACGCCGATGGGTCGCCTGGCGGCTTCCCGGGCTTCGGCAACAGCACCAGTTTCTGCCTTTTCCATCTATCGGGGAAACGGCACTCGTCAAGGCATCTCTGCATAGCTAGCCTGAACATGTTCGGGTTCGCTATGATCGCTGCCTTGAGAGCGTTGTTCGGGACTCCATCCGGCCCTGGAGCTTTGTTCATTGCTAGGGATTTAGCCACTGCGAGTAGTTCTTCGTTCGTCACTGGAGCCACCATTTCGACCGTGCCCGCACTGTCTCGTAGTGCAGGTGGCCAGGGGCTTGTGGCTCGAGACGGGAAGAGTACTTCGATAATCGTTGCCAACCGGTCCGGAGACCGTTCAGGGGGTGAGGAGCCCCCTTTGGTCTTGGCCATCACAATCCGGTAGGCGTCGCCCCACGGATTCGCGTTGGCACTCTCACACAGGTTGTCGAAACACGCTCTCTTGCTGCTTTTAATAGCCTTGTTAAGGGCTAATTTCGCAGCTCGAAACACTTCACGGCGGTTCTCTCTTGCATCCTCGGTGCGAGCTCTTTGCATCCTACGTCTAGCTCTGAGGCAGGCTGACCGTAGAGCTGCAATCTCGGCACTCCACCAGTATAGGTGTGTGTATGTGTGTGTATATGTATGTGTGTATGTGTCAAATAATGTCACTCATTTTTCTCAGAGATGGCTGGACCGATTTGCCCAAACTTAGTCTCAAATGAAAGGTGCAACCTTCCCATCGGCTGCTATTGAATTTTGGATCGATCGGAATTCTGGTTCCGGAATTACGGGTTTCAGAGTGCGGCCACACAGAAATTTCTCATATAAACTATAGGAAAAATTAAAAATCGAATTTTTATTTTTGATGCTAAATGTGTTCAAGGTGCATAAAACGTCGAGATTTGATGCAAACTGGAAAAAAAAATTTGACGACGATTCACTTTTTTGGATTTTGGCACATTTTTGCCTTTCTCATATAGAAAGGTAGGTTATGCAATCACTCTGAAAAACGTCAACCTAATCCCGGCCCGGAGGGCCGAGTGTCATATCCCATTCGACTCAGTTCGTCGAGATCGGAAAAAGTCTGTATGTGTGTATGTGTGTATGTATGTGCGTATGTGTCAAATAATCTCACTCATTTTTCTCAGAGATGGCTGGACCGATTTGCCCAAACTTAGTCTCAAATGAAAGGTGCAACCTTCCCATCAGCTGCTATTGAATTTTAGATCGATCGGAATTCTGGTTCCGGAATTACGGGTTTCAGAGTGCGGCCACACAGAAATTCCTCATATAAACTATAGGAAAAATTAAAAATAGAATTTTTATTTTTGATGCTAAATGTGTTCAAGGTGCATGAAACGAGATTTGATGCAAACTGGAAAAAAAATTTGACGACGGTTCACTTTTTTGGATTTTGGCACATTTTTGCCTTTCTCATATAGAAAGGTTATACAATCACTCTGAAAAACGTCAACGTAATCCCGGCCCGGAGGGCCGAGTGTCATATCCCATTCGACTCAGTTCGTCGAGATCGGAAAAAGTCTGTATGTGTGTGTGTGTGTGTGTGTGTGTATGTATGTGCGTATGTGTCAAATAATGTCACTCATTTTTCTCAGAGATGGCTGGACCGATTTGCCCAAACTTAGTCTCAAATGAAAGGTGCAACCTTCCCATCGGCTACTATTGAATTTTGGATCGATCGGAATTCTGGTTCCGGAATTACGGGTTTCAGAGTGCGGCCACACAGAAATTTCTCATATAAATTATAGGAAAAATTAAAAATAGAATTTTTATTTTTGATGCTAAATGTGTTCAAGGTGCATAAAACGTCGAGATTTGATGCAAACTGGAAAAAAAAAATTTGACGACGGTTAACTTTTTTGGATTTTGGCACATTTTTGCCTTTCTCATATAGAAAGGTTATGCAATCACTCTGAAAAACGTCAACCTAATCCCGGCCCGGAGGGCCGAGTGTCATATCCTATTCGACTCAGTTAGTCGAGATCGGAAAAAGTCTGTATGTGTGTGTGAATGTATGTGTGTGTATGTGTATGTATGTGCGTATGTGTCAAATAATGTAGCTCATTTTTCTCAGAGATGGTTGAACCGATTTGCCCAAACGACGGTTCACTTTTTTGGATTTTGGCACATTTTTGCCTTTCTCATATAGAAAGGTTATGCAATCACTCTGAAAAACGTCAACCTAATCCCGGCCCAGAGGGCCGAGTGTCATATCCCATTCGACTCAGTTCGTTGAGATCGGAAAAAGTCAGTATGTGTGTGTATGTGTGTATGTGTGTGTATGTGTGTGTGTATGTGTGTGTATGTGTGTGTGTGTATGTATGTGCGTATGTGTCAAATAATGTCACTCATTTTTCTCAGAGATGGCTGAAAGGTGCAACCTTCCCATCGGCTGCTATTGAATTTTAGATCCATCCGGAATTACGGGTTTCAGAGTGCGGCCACACAGAAATGTGTTCAAGGTTCATGAAACGTCGAGATTTGATGCAAACTGAAAAAAAAATTTGACGACGGTTCACTTTTTTGGATTTTGGCACATTTTTGCCGTTCTCATATAGAAAGGTTATGCAATCACTCTGAAAAACGTCAACCTAATCCCGGCCAAATTTTTTTTTCGACTCGCATAAGGTTTCTGGATTTTAACAGGGGCGTAGTTGATGGTTTACGGAGAGGGGTTGCCCCCCCACCCCTCTACTGTTCACTCCCCTCTTTTAAAAATCTCTTTAAATCACCCCTCAGACCACCACCCCATCCAGCCCTCATACCCCTCCCTTTCAACCCCATCATCTTTAAACCACCACTGTATCACAAAGCAATTAAAGTTGGGGAGTCATTCGTTCATGGGACTTTCGCCCTCCTCACATACCCACCCCGCATGACAAAATGAGTTAGCAAGCAGATAACATTGATCTAATGCTGATTAGGTCAATGGAGTATGATATTTTTTTGTTTCAAGTGTTTCACCGTCGTAACGTAGCTCATCAAGTTCGTGGCTGGCATGCCATTGTATATAAGTGCAGTGTATGTATATAAGTGCAAAGTGTACTAAGAATGTAATGGACATTTCCACAATTATGTTGAACATAAAAAGCCTCCGTGCCATAGTTTAGAGAAATGAGAAAGGCACAATTGCACCGCTAGGTGGATTAAAACAGGTTTTTTTGTTTTTTCTTTAAGATATTAACCCTTAAACTTTATTGCATGATAAAATTGTAAATTTTATATCTCAAAAACTACTTAATATAATTCAATGAATTTTTGCACACTTACGTAATGATATTTGTACTATCTTATAAAAATGTTTTTACTTTATAATTGTGTGAATAACGGGACTTTGCATCTATTTAAAATTTTCTATTGTATTTTTTCTTGTGCTCTTCACGCTAAAAAATTTCAAAACGTATGTCAAATTATGCGGCAATCTTTCACCTTCAATAATCTGTATTGATAATTTCAATTTGACGACGGTTAACTTTTTTGGATTTTGGCACATTTTTGCCTTTCTCATATAGAAAGGTTATGCAATCACTCTGAAAAACGTCAACCTAATCCCGGCCCAGAGGGCCGAGTGTCATATCCCATTCGACTAAGTTCGTCGAGATCGGAAAAAGTCAGTATGTGTGTGTATGTGTGTATGTGTGTGTATGTGTGTGTATGTGTGTGTGTATGTGTGTGTATGTGTGTGTGTATGTATGTGCGTATGTGTCAAATAATGTCACTCATTTTTCTAAGAGATGGCTGAAAGGTGCAACCTTCCCATCGGCTGCTATTGAATTTTAGATCGATCGGAATTCTGGTTCCGGAATTACGGGTTTCAGAGTGCGGCCACACAGAAATTTCTCATATAAACTATAGGAAAAATTAAAAATAGAATTTTTATTTTTGATGCTAAATGTGTTCAAGGTACATGAAACGTCGAGATTTGATGCAAACTGGAAAAAAATTTGACGACGGTTCACTTTTTTGGATTTTGGCACATTTTTGCCTTTCTCATATATTGCCTTTCTCATATAGAAAGGTTATGCAATCACTCTGAAAAACGCCAACCTAATCCCGGCCCGGAGGGCCGTGTGTCATATCCCATTTGACTCAGTTCGTCGAGATCGGAAAAAGTCTGTATGTGTGTGTGTATGTGTGTATGTATGTATGTATGTGTGTATGTGTGTATGTGTGTGTGTATGTATGTGCGTATGTGTCAAATAATGTCACTCATTTTTCTCAGAGATGGCTGGACCGATTTGCCCAAACTTAGTCTCAAATGAAAGGTGCAACCTTCCCATCGGCTGTTATTGAATTTTGGATCGATCGGAATTCTGGTTCCGGAATTACGGGTTTCAGAGTGCGGCCACACAGAAATTTCTCATATAAACTATAGGAAAAATTAAAAATAGAATTTTTATTTTTGATGCTAAATGTGTTCAAGGTGCATGAAACGTCGAGATTTGATGCAAACTGGAAAAAAAATTGACGACGATTCACTTTTTTGGATTTTGGCACATTTTTGCCTTTCTCATATAGAAAGGTTATCACTCTGAAAAACGTCAACCTAATCCCGGCCCGGAGGGCCGAGTGTCATATCTCATTCGACTCAGTTAGTCGAGATCGGAAAAAGTCTGTATGTGTGTGTGTGTATGTGTGTATGTATGTGTGTATGTATGTGTGTGTATGTATGTATGTGTGTATGTGTGTGTATATATGTGCGTATGTGTCAAATAATGTCACTCATTTTTCTCAGAGATGACTGAACCGATTTGGCCAAACAGTCTCAAATGAAAGGTGCAACCTTCCCATCGGCTGCTATTGAATTTTGGATCGATCGGAATTCTGGTTCCGGAATTACGGGTTTCAGAGTGCGGCCACACAGAAATGTGTTCAAGGTTCATGAAACGTCGAGATTTGATGCAAACTGAAAAAAAAATTTGACGACGGTTCACTTTTTTGGATTTTGGCACATTTTTGCCGTTCTCATATAGAAAGGTTATGCAATCACTCTGAAAAACGTCAACCTAATCCCGGCCAAATTTTTTTTTCGACTCGCATAAGGTTTCTGGATTTTAACAGGGGCGTAGTTGATGGTTTACGGAGAGGGGTTGCCCCCCCCCACCCCTCTACTGTTCACTCCCCTCTTTTAAAAATCTCTTTAAATCACCCCTCAGACCACCACCCCATCCAGCCCTCATACCCCTCCCTTTCAACCCCATCATCTTTAAACCACCACTGTATCACAAAGCATACCAATTAAAGTTGGGGAGTCATTCGTTCATGGGACTTTCGCCCTCCTCACATACCCACCCCCGCATGACAAAATGAGTTAGCAAGCAGATAACATTGATCTAATGCTGATTAGGTCAATGGAGTATGATATTTTTTTGTTTCAAGTGTTTCACCGTCGTAACGTAGCTCATCAAGTTCGTGGCTGGCATGCCATTGTATATAAGTGCAGTGTATGTATATAAGTGCAAAGTGTACTAAGAATGTAATGGACATTTCCACAATTATGTTGAACATAAAAAGCCTCCGTGCCATAGTTTAGAGAAATGAAAAAGGCACAATTGCACCGCTAGGTGGATTAAAACAGGTTTTTTTGTTTTTTCTTTAAGATATTAACCCTTAAACTTTATTGCATGATAAAATTGTAAATTTTATATCTCAAAAACTACTGAATATAATTCAATGAATTTTTGCACACTTACGTAATGATATTTGTACTATCTTATAAAAATGTTTTTACTTTATAATTGTGTGAATAACGGTACTTTGCATCTATTTAAAATTTTCTATTGTATTTTTTCTTGTGCTCTTCACGCTAAAAAATTTCAAAACGTATGTCAAATTATGCGGCAATCTTTCACCTTCAATAATCTGTATTGATAATTTTTCATTTTTGTTCCTAGCGAGAGTTATAGAGGATTTTGTAACAGTGCGCTCTTTCAACGCACGGCCCACTTTGATGCAGCCCGCGAGAACGTTCATATTGGCAACGTCGCAGGTCGTTATGTCAGAATGCGCATCGCGTGGGAAGTGCGCATCGCATGACTAAAAGAAACCACATCTCTCGATTAGCGCAAAAGGGCAAACTTTTCAATACGGATTATCGAAGGTGATTTTTTTCCGAATATTTTGAGATGCGTTAAATTTTTTTGAACCAAGTGCACAACAAAATTTATAGTTGTTTAATATATTTTTTATTATTTTAATTTAACGTTACTAACAATTAGCATTAACTTTAAATACACTTTTGTTAGTCAAAATACATCTACGTTATATCCAAATTCTTTTTTAGTCTACAACATTAATATATGAAAATGGAAAATCTTATTCCAACAGCATTTTATTTCACGTTTTTATTTTCACCGAGTGATATTACCTTTAAACAACGATGTGTCTTTTGAAAAAAGTTTACATAAAATCTGTTGTTTAATCGCATCAATGTTGGGGTTTTTTTTATCGCTGTTGCTTCTGTTAATTCTGTTAATTGGTGGTTCTCCAAGTTCTGGTAAGATATTATTTATTTTTGTCGAATTTCAATTAATCATCAACGATCTTTATTTCAAAATCACCTGTACCTGTTGAGTCATCGAATATTCCAGCTCCATTACTTTGGCAAACACTATAAGAAGAAAAATTAAACGTGTAAATTTTCCTATACTTTATCGTTATAGATTACTACAAACATTGGATGTAAAATTGAAAATTTAACGAAAATTGTGTTTTGTTCATGTCCATATTTATTTTCGTTGTGTTTTTGGCGCCCATTACGACATATGCTACACATGTGTTGACCAATATAATTTTTGAATTTATCACTCCACATGGATGCCACAAAAACAAGATACGACGAACAAATTTAAAATTTTTTTTTAACGGAATACATCATTCGTGTGATCGACCCATACTTATAACATAAAACAATCCAATTTTTTTTGAGCAAATATTGTCTATCTTGAGATAATATAGCATTTCGTCGAGTTGTCTCTATATAGAAAAAAACACCCAAGTGCGATCGAAACAAAAACAAACGTCAAAAAGTTTACTCACTAGAACTGATGCAAATTAAATGAGCGCGTAATTTAACGCACGAGCCGATGACGCATGGCTGAAAAGTCGCTATGTGGATTTAAGAAAAGATTCGCAATATACCGTGCTACCTCTCAGACAGAACCAACTGAAAATAAAACGAGGTGAAGTATGTCAATTTGCGAAAAATATGTCAACGCAGGTTAAAACATGCCCACTACTCAACTTTGCTCATCGGCTCGCAACTTCCGCGCGCTTGGCCGAGGTATTGAGTGACAGAAAATTAAATAACTCCCGAGCAATATAATAACGCTAAAGAGCATACAAATTTTTCAGAAAACATCACTTTCAATTATCCATAAAGAAAAGCTTGTCTTTTTGCTTTAATCTCAGAGATGCCAATTTTGAACATGAGACGCTCCTTCAAAGCGATGCGCATTAGGACGTTGCGACGTGCGGCGTTGCCAATATGTACGTTCTCGCAGGTTGCGTCAAAGTGGGCCGTGTGTTGAAAGAGCGCACTGTTACAAAATCCTCTATAACTCTCGATAGGAACAAAAATGAAAAATTATCAATACAGATTATTGAAGGTGAAAGATTACCGCACGTTTTGAAAATTTTTAGCGTGAAGAACACAAGAAAAAATACAATTGAAAATTTGAAATAGATGCAAAGTACGGTTATTCACACAATTATAAAGTAAAAACATTTTTATAAGATAGTGCAAATATCATTCCGTAAGTGTGCAAAAATTCATTGAATTATATTCAGTAGTTTTTGAGATATAAAATTTACAATTTTATCGTGCAATAAAGTTTAAGGGTTAATATCTTAAAGAAAAAAAGGAATTTTAACGAAATATTTATACCAAAAGCTATTCACCATAATCCCTATACAATAAAATATACCTCATGAAGATCGGTGATTTTGCGAAAAATTCGAGGACCACTTGACATGGCTTTACTCTTATGCAATCACTCTGAAAAACTTCAACCTAATCCCGGCCCGGAGGGCCGAGTGTCATATCCCTTTCGACTCAGTTCGTCGAGATCGGAAAAAGTCTGTATGTGTGTGTATGTGTGTATGTATGTGTGTGTATGTGTGTGTGTATGTGTGTGTATGTATGTGCGTATGTGTCAAATAATGTCACTCATTTTTCTCAGAGATGGTTGGACTGATTTGCCCAAACTTAGTCTCAAATGAAAGGCGCAACCTTCCCATCGGCTGCTATTGAATTTTGGATCGATCGGAATTCTGGTTCCGGAATTACGGGTTTCAGAGTGCGGCCACACAGAAATTTCTCATATAAACTATAGGAAAAATTAAAAATAGAATTTTTATTTTTGATGCTAAATGTGTTCAAGGTGCATGAAACGTCGAGATTTGATGCAAACTCGAAAAAAAATTTGACGACGATTCACTTTTTTGGATTTTGGCACATTTTTGCCTTTCTCATATAGAAAGGTTATGCAATCACTCTGAAAAACGTCAACCTAATCCCGGCCAAATTTTTTTTTCGACTCGCATAAGGTTTCTGGATTTTAACAGGGGCGTAGTTGATGGTTTACGGAGAGGGGTTGCACCCCTCCTCTACTGTTCACTCCCCTCCTTTAAAAATCTCCTTAAATCACTCCTCAGACCACCACCCCATCCAGCCCTCATACCCCTCCCTTTCAACCCCATCATCTTTAAACCACCACTATATCACAAAGCATACCAATTTAAGCTGGGGAGTCGTTCGTTCATGGGACTTTCGCCTTCCTCACATACCCACCCCCGCATGACGAAATGAGTTAGCAAGCAGATAACATTTATCTAATGCTAATTAGGCTAATGGAGTATGATATTTTTTTGTTTCAAGTGTTTCACCGTCGACACGTAGCTCATCAAGTTCGTGGCTGGCATGCCATTGTGTATAAGTGCAAAGTGTACTAAGAATGTAATGGGCATTTCCACAATTATGTTGAACATAAAAAACCTCCGTGCCATAGTTTAGAGAAATGAGAAAGGCACAATTGCACCGCTAGGTGGATTAAAACAGGTTTTTCCTACACAATATTACGAAAGCTTATTAAACAATTTTTCCTAATAAGTTTGTGAAAATTATAAACTCTTTGAATTTTTTTAATAGTTTTATTTATTATTTAACCGTGATTTTTTAATAAATAGTGACCATCGCTTCACAACGTAGTCTATTTTTCATGGCTTTCGGTGAGCACGATCTCTCGAATTGCTGAACTGAAAATTATGAAATAGAAATTAATTTTTAGTATTCTTTACAGATTTAACTCGCGCGTAGATAGCTCTGAATTAGACCCGCTGGTGCCCCAAGACGATTTCGCTAGATTTTCAGAGCACTGTGTACCCAGTGCACTGCAGTGCATTAACGCAAGTGACGGAAGGTTATCGAAAAGATTCGTGAAAATGAAAATTCCAGTAACGATGATGATTTTCCCAAACGGTTCGTTTTCGAGAGGTTTTTATTTGTTCTTTGGCATTAGGATTAGCGATAATAATTCAAATCAAGGATACTACTGGGAAGACCTTTAGAAAAAGTCGATGTCGCAGAAAAATTTGGAACTATGCACGCATGCACTTCAGAGATAGCGTGATATCAGGAGCTGCGATTTCATTTCAACGCTTTTTTGTGAAAAGGGCGATACTTACAAATGTAAACATAAGGCTTTTCTCATACATGCGAATGAGGGCTTTGAAACGCAACCAATTAACCTAAAAAATTTGATCCTTCGATATTGTTTTCTTAAACTACAGCAAAAAATACAACGGGCGATACTGTATTTTTGTTTGTTTATTTAAAGTTTCGCCCTCCACGCTCCATGCAAACAAACAGGGCGATACTTTTTTTGCTAGCAGTTTAGAAGCGAGCCACTTTTTCAAAAGCACCATCCCGCCCGGTCAATTGTTTTTCCACCAACTATTTTGCACAATTTCAATCCTGATAATCTAAAAAATCGACTGATTTTCTTCTTTTAGAGTTTAATGAATGCTTCATATGGATAAATCGGCGGCAGGGCTGGACACAATTTTTCTTACGCATACTACCAAGCGTTCAATTCTTACACATACTCAAACAAAGTAACTTGAGCCTTAATCAAACAAAATAGTTTAAGTTGAACAAATTTTCGTTGGTATTAAACAACTTACAACTCCTTCGGTTTGGTTTGATTGGTTTTTCTGAAGCATCGAAAGCTTTGTATTTACTTTTACTGAGAATTTTGATTAAAGAAGCAAGTCGTTTTAGTTTGTTTTTAATGACTATTTTGTTTCCGGTAGACCAATCCTCCGCAACGAGCCGACCGGTAGGTGTCGAGGTCTATCGCCAATTTTCACTACAAGGCAACATTCGCACAAGGGGAGGGGGGGAGGCTCTCCTCAACCCCCACTGTCATGGTCCGATAGATCCCATGTGAGATACTGAGAGCAAGAGTGGGTTAAAAATTCATTCCGAGCAAAAACGTTATACGTTTCATTAAGAGTAAAACCGGTTTAAGTACCAGTCAGAGCAGAAATGGGATAAAAAAAACTTTAGCGCAAAAATGGGTTAAAAAACTTTTGCACTGAGAGGGAAAATATTCCATTGTTATCCTAAGAATGGTTTCAGAAATTATTTATCACAGATCAATAGCAGTGGCGTAGCAGCGAGGAGGGAGGGGTTTGGGGATACCGCCCCCCCCCCTACGCAATATTTTGAAGAACTTTGAAAAAAAACTAAATGGAATTCTTAGTTTCATTTGAAAAAGTTATCTTGTGAGAATGTTTCGTTGTAGTGAAGGACTACAACGAGTAGATCGCGGCGAAACTGGGAGCTAAATGGCTCCTGGCATCGTGACAAAGTTGGAAGCTTATTGGTTCACGAAACGGACATCGGTACCGAGAGAAATTCCGTCACATTCTGTAGTCATTCACTGACTGGACTGGAGAAAAGGCGAGAAATATCTCCATATCGACCACCAGACGATTCGCTACCGCATCGGCTAATGGAACCCTGCTGCAGCACGTAGAAGGACGACAGGCTAGCTAAAGTAGAAGACGAGTCTTTAACAAAAACCTCTTTGTTGAGTCACTTCGGCGAACAGCGGAATCAAGTACGGTGATGCGGCTGAACTAACAAGATAGATTGTGACATTACAATGCTATGAAAACTGGAGTCAAGCAGTAGACGGCGTGCAGCTTGCTGGTTAAAGGAGTAGCTCAGTACGCTACACGCTGCTTGTCGTAGAGCCAGAAGGCGGGCTCAGAGAGCTAGATTGGAGAGTGAGAGAGCAACGCAAGCGACGTTTCAAGAAGCTGAGATGCTTTAAAAAGCTTAGTAAGCCAGTTTGCCATAAGTAGCTGTGCTGAGAAGTACACACCAATCCTTGGGGAACGCGTACTGAGTCGTCATGACGAAGATGAGGGCTCGTCGACACCAGCTGAAATATGCCCGGGTAAGCTAAAGCTAAACGTTGAGGGTCTCTTCCGGAAGCACAATCCAACTACCTGTTCACCGACGCCGTACTGCGAAGAAGAGAGAGCAGATACACCCGAGTGGCAAGCGACTAACGACGAGCTCAAAGAAGCGTCGATGCGACTATCAAAGAAAGCCCGCGGCCAGGATGGAATACCAAACGCGCTGAAAGCTGCGATGCTGGCATATCTGAACATGTTCAGGATGCTATAGTAGAAATGTTTAGATGATAGAAATTTCCCCCAAATGGGGAAAGTGTTGCTGTCAAAGTCAGGGAGGTCACTGGGCCAGCCAGCCTCGTATAGGCCAATGTCGCAGCGCTGCACAGAAAAATGAGCCAGATTCTGAAGCGGTACTTCCAGAGTAGAGTACTGCTGTACGAGATGAACGAAGGGCAGAAGTCAATGCGAGTCGCAGCGGACTTTCCTCAGGGATCCATTCTCGGTCCAACTCTTTGGAACGGGATGTACGATGGGGTCGGGAAAGTGAAAATCATGCGTTTCGCGGACGACGTGTCACTAACGTTGGTGAGTGAGACACTTGGAGAAGTGGAGGTGTAGGTGCCAGAAACAATAGTCCAGATTGAGAGCTCGATGAACGGGGTCAAGCTGCAAATAGCTCACCACATGACGGATTTGTTGTTGGTCAGCAAAGCGGTTCAGCGTATACACATCACTGTCGAAGGGCACGTGATTGCATCTAAGTGAACACTGAAGCAATTGGGATTGATAATCGACGACCGATCAACTACGTTGATTACACCTGCGAAAGGTCAAGTGTTTTTTTTATATATGTCTTCGACTATTAATCGCACAGACTGGCTTATCAACTAATGCTAATACTAAAAGTACATCTTGCAACATTAAAATCGAAAAAACATGAAACTTGATTAAACACACGACAACATACATTTAACGGGTTGTTTCGTCCGAATTGCGTACGGTAAACGGAAAAAATCCACTTGGCGTTTGTTTTCTAGGTGCATTGAAATTAAGTTGACCCAAGAGTTGGCTGCTTTCAATGTTCCCGTCCAGTATGTCGAAAATAAGCATTCGTTGATGTTTGATTCTCCTGTCAGCAAGCGTAGGCAGGTGGATTAATGCGCAAAGTTGCATATACGGCGGTAAACGAACTGGGTCGGTCCAAGGTAAAAGCCGAAGAGCATACCTGATGAAACATTTCTGTACCCTCTCAATGCTGTTAATGTGGACACCGTGATAAGGAGCCCAAACAGAAACGGCATATTCAAAGATGCTGCGTACAAGCGAACAATAAAGCAGTTTGACTGTACACATTCTGGAACGACTGAGTGTTTCGCCTTAAAAATCCTAACATGCAGAAAGCTTTGGCGGTAGTAGACGCTACATGCTCGGAGAAAGTTAGCTTGCTGTCCAGATAAACTCCCAAATGTTTGACGACGAAGTTGCAGTGTACGTTAGTTGATGACATTTTATAGTTAAACATGAAAAGTCAAGTGTTTTGTCATCGAAACTGCGATATGGGGTTCCAACCTAAGGTGCAGCGCTGAAAACCACGTAGAACCTCGAAAAGCTGAACAGGACGTTCCGGCTGGTGGTCGTACTATTGCGTACAGAATAATATCTTCCGAGTCAGTATTCTACAATCAATGAAACACAAGAAACGTGAGGAAGATGATGAGAATCGATTCGATGGTGACGTGACAGCAGGAATGGGACAATACGAAGAAAAGAAAGTGGACCTACCTGCTCATCCCAAACCTGTCGACCTGGGTCAATAGAAAGCACGGAGAGATGACCTTCCACCTGAAACAGCTCCTGTCGGGCCACGACAGCATCAGGAAGTATCTTCATCCGTTCGGATACGCAACGGTGCCATTGTGCCTGGAGTGTGAGAACGTCGAGGAGACACCGAAGCATATGGTCTTCGAATGTAAAGACGTGGAACGCAGTCAATAGAGTTATGATGTAGATCATGAACTCTTCGTCGGAGTAGGCTAGATCCATCGTCGGGAGTAGATCGAGTAGTTCACGAAAAAGTCGCAACTTTTCCGTGATTTATTTTTTGAAATTTCGGTTAAGCGAATTGATCAAAACATAATGTATAATTTCAATGACACTATGTAATTTTTCTACTCAAAAATTTCGCAAGCGACTCGGTGACGATATTTTTTGTAGAACGTCTCTGGAAAAAACACGATGCGTGGTGTTAAAAAAAATCGAAAAAAGCATTTTTTCATGCTGAGCTGGGTTGAGCAGCTGAAATTGGGGTTAAACCAAGTTGTGTATCAAAATGCCTAAACGTGAGATTTTGCATTCTAAGCTAGTTAGTTATAGTGTTGTAATAATGTTTTGATAAAAATTTAGAAACTCAGGCGCTCCGTTCTGGAATAAGTGGTTTCATGGTTAATTCCTATATATTAACCTTCAAACTACCAAGGCCTCTTCGATACACCAAAATCGACGTTCAATTGGCCATAACTTTTTTCTGTTTAATAGATTTTGATGCAGTTTTTTGCCAAAGAACCGCAAATTATTCCAATTTTCGAAAATGCTTTAAAAATTGTATTCGGAGCTACGACCTCGGAGTAAATCCAGATTGCAGTGGGGTACCAACTTTTGGCCATTTTCAGTTTTTCATAAATATTTTCAAAACAACGCTAGAATTCAACATTTTTCGACAAGAATTTGTTAGAAATGACCTTCGTACATAATAATTGCACTTCATATATGAGTAATACGAATTGGCCAGTTCCTGGGAACGGTTCCCAAAAGTGGCCATTCATGAGTTTACATTGCATATGCTTTATTATAACAGAAACACTAATTTATTTCAACAAATCTTATCAGATCGTCTACTTAGTATAACTAGCAAATTATTCAATAAAGGTTTAATATAGATTTGCCACTTTCTGACCAGTTCCGGGAATTCCGGAACACGGTTCCCAGGACGAAATTTATTTTTTATGATAATCATGGCATGCGGCACATCAAAAAACATCAACTCGATGATCTATGAAGAATGCAATCACAGTCGAAGGCATTCGGACACATGGAGACACTTGATGACCAGTTCCGAGAATTCCGGAACACGGTTCCCGTGCCAAAATTTTTTTATGATAATCTTGGCATGCGGCGCATCAAAAAACATCAACTCGATGATCAATGAAGAATGCAATCATATACGAAGGCATCCGTACATATGTTCCGGGAATTCCGGAACACGGTTCCCAGGACAAATTTTAGTTTTTTTTAAGATAATCGCGGTATGCGGCACATCAAAAAACATAAACTCGATAAACCATGAAGAATGTAATCATATACGAAGGTATCCGGACACATGTAGATACTTGATGACCAGTTCCGGTAATTCCGGAACATGGTTCCCAGGTCAAATTTTATTTTTATGATAATCATAGCATGCGGCACATCAAAAAACATCAACTCGATGAGCTATGAAGAATGCAATGTACACATGTGGACCATTGATGACCAGTTCCGGGAATTCCGGAATACGGTTCCCAGGACAAATTTTATTTTTATGATAATCGTGGTATGCGGCACATCAAAAAACATCAACTTGATGATCAATGAAGAATGCAATCATATACGAAGGCATCCGTACACATGTGGACAATTTATTACCAGTTCCTGGAATTCCGGAACACGTTTCCCAGGACAAATTTAATCGCGGCATGCGGCAAATCAAAAAACATAAACTCGATAAACTATTGAGAATGTAATCATATACGAAGGTGACACATGTAGACACTTGATGACCAGTTCCGGGAATTCCGGAACATGGTTCCCAGGTCAAATTTTATTTTTATGATAATCATAGCATGCGGCACATAAAAAAACATCAACTCGATGAGCTATGAAGAATGCAATCATATACGAAGGCATCCGTACACATGTGGACCATTGATCACCAGTTCCGAGAATTCCGGAACACGGTTCCCGTGCCAAAATTTTTTTATGATAATCATAGCATGCGGCACATCAAAAAACATCAACTCGATGATCAATGAAGAATGCAATCATATACGAAGGCATCCGTACACATGTGGACAATTTATGACCAGTTCCTGGAATTCCGGAACACGGTTCCCAGGACAAATTTTATTTTTATGATAATCGTGGCATGCGGCACATCAAAAAACATAAACTCGATAAACTATGAAGAATGTAATCATATACGAAGGTATCCGGACACATGTAGACACTTGATGACCAGTTCCGGTAATTCCGGAACATGGTTCCCAGGTCAAATTTTATTTATGATAATCATAGCATGCGGCACATCAAAAAACATCAACTCGATGAGCTATTAAGAATGCAATCATATACGAAGGCATCCTTGTGGACCATTGATGACCCGTTCCGGGAATTCCGGAATACGGTTCCCAGGTCAAATTTTATTTTTATGATAATCATGGCATGCGGCACATTTTTGGATACGTGATATTTTAAACGCAAGGCTGTTCCCTTCTTGGCTGTTTAACAAAATGTGATTTATTCCATTTTAAAATCTTACGAGCTAACCTAGCTAACCTGACTTAAACTATTCTATGTACATCAAAATGGGAGGAGTCAGTTACAATTTCAATGGACAATTTATGACCAGTTCCTGGAATTCCGGAACACGGTTCCCAGGACAAATTTTATTTTTATGATAATCGTGGCATGCGGCACATCAAAAAACATAAACTCGATAAACTATGAAGAATGTAATCATATACGAAGGTATCCGGACACATGTAGACACTTGATTACCAGTTCCGGTAATTCCGGAACATGGTTCCCAGGTCAAATTTTATTTATGATAATCATAGCATGCGGCACATCAAAAAACATCAACTCGATGAGCTATTAAGAATGCAATCATATACGAAGGCATCCTTGTGGACCATTGATGACCCGTTCCGGGAATTCCGGAATACGGTTCCCAGGTCAAATTTTATTTTTATGATAATCATGGCATGCGGCACATTTTTGGATACGTGATATTTTAAACGCAAGGCTGTTCCCTTGTTGGCTGTTTAACAAAATGTGATTTATTCCATTTTAAAATCTTACGAGCTAACCTAGCTAACCTGACTTAAACTATTCTATGTACATCAAAATGGGAGGAGTCAGTTACAATTTCAAAGTACATAATTATGTACGGGTAGCGTAAAAAAGGGAAAACAAATCAGTGAATAAGTATGGGTGCATTGGTTGCTATCGGTGCTTTTGTTTGGTTACGCAAGGCTGTTTATTTGTCGCCTCTGCATAATAATGACCTAGTGAGAATGTTGCTATAACAAGTGGTGCGACCCAGAATGGTTTAACTGGAATGCGCCCATCTGATTATGCAAGTTGGATTTGAAAACGATCGTTCAAGTAATTTACGATCTGTGGGAAAATATTAGTGTGGCCTCGTTTCAAGTGGCCTGACTAAAGGATATGTTAAATTTGGTTTTTATGACCTGTGACCTGAGGATTCACATTGGTGCATGTAGGGATTGGTTTTGTGGGAATAATTTGTGATGCTAGAAAGTAAGTCCGTTACAACATCAAAAACATCAATTCGATGAGCTATGAAGGATGAAATCATATACGAAGGCATCCGTACATATGGGGACAATTGCTGACCAGTTTCGGAATACGGTTCACAGGACAAAAACAAACATCAACTCGATGATCTATGAAGAATGCAATCATGTATGAAGACATCCGTACACATGCGGATGTCCGGTTCCGAGAATTCCGGAATACGGTTCCCAGGACGAATTTTGTTTTTTATGATAATCATGGCATGAGGAACAACAAAAAACGTCAAGTCGAAGATCTATGAAGAATGCAATTATATATGAAGGTATCCTGACACATACGGTCACTTGATGGCCAGTTCCGGAAATTCCGAAATACGGCACATCAAAAAACATCAACTCGATGATCTATGAAGAATACGAAGGCATCGATACAAGCGGACACTTGATGACCGGTTTCAGGAATTCCGGAACACGGTTCCCGGGTCGAATTTCGTTTTCCAAGATGAACATGATAATATATGAAGGCATCCGGACACAAGATTCTCAGTTCCGTGAATTCCGGAACACAGTTCACAGGATGACATTTTTTATTCGTTTTTATTTGTTTTTGAGTTGAGGTATGTGGTTCATCAAAAAACATCTACTCGATGATCTACGAAGAAAGCGGTCATCCAGACACATACGGACATTTGATGGCCGGTTCCGTGAATTCCGGAACACGCTTTATTTTCCTTTCTTTAAGGAACGATTGCTAATGGTCTGTGAAACCGTAGTGCACAAAGCAAATACTCTGGATCAGAAAAGCATTTGTTTTGTTGCTCTTAAGCTGTTCGGATTATAGCAAATCGCATGTGAGTGTGTCATCGCTCCAAATTTGGGCTCCTATCACAACTTGTCCCGTATAAACTGAATGTCACTCCTGAATACCATGTCTACAAACATGTCTAGTATGAAAAAGAAAATCGGAGACAAATAACTTTATTGTGGCGACTTGTGGTTACATATACTGCGACATTTTACTTATGAGTTTCTCATTTGACTTCCCACAAATTTCAGCATTGATTATGATGGCTGAGAAATATTTTCCTAAAAAGGCAAATCAAATTGGCACTAAAA
The DNA here is from genome assembly GCF_030247195.1 of Topomyia yanbarensis. Classification (NCBI taxonomy): domain Eukaryota; kingdom Metazoa; phylum Arthropoda; class Insecta; order Diptera; family Culicidae; genus Topomyia; species Topomyia yanbarensis. The sequence goes on along the minus strand of NC_080672.1, from coordinate 236,756,655 downwards.
TGGGGTAAAGATGAGGTTGAGAAGCTGGTGATGAACGATATTTTTTTCACCACACCAACGGGGAAAAATTATCGTTCATCACGCATATGAAGTTTATCATTGTATGGTATTGGTGATGTTATAGTAGAAGGAGTAGAGGGTAAAGCCGGCGCAAAACAAAATGTCAATAATGTGGGTTGAGAGAGGGGTGTGGTGGTAAAAAAATACTATCCAATTCTATTTTATCTCTTTGTGGTTCGTTGATATTTGCACTCAATCACTGTGTGCGAATGACTGCAAGTACACGAGGATGACTTTTGGACAAGAGAGCGTTAGCTCAAAATCAAAAAATGCGACCGCGCTATTTTGGGTAAAACTTAAAAAAATAAGTTACGTAACGGAGTGTAGTATCAAGGCTTTGCTTTAAATACATTACAGATCTTACAGAAAAATATTTCGGCCAAGGAACCGTGTTCCGGAATCGACGGAACCACAACATCAATAGACCGCATGTGTCCGGATGTCATCATATATGACTGCTTTCCTCGTAAATCATCGAATTGATTTGTTTGGTTATGTTACTCTCCATCAAGTGTCCGTATGTATCCGGATGCCTTCGTATATGATTGAATTCTTCATAGTTCTTCGAGTTGATGTTTTTTGATGTGCCGCATGCCACGGTTATCATAAAAATAAAATTCATCCTGGGAACCGTGTACCGGAATTCCCGGAACTCTCCATCAAGTATCCGTATGTGTCCGGTTGCCTTCAATATGATTGCATTTTTCATAGATCTTCGAGTTGATGTTTATGTTTATGCCACGATTATCATAAAAATAAAATTCGTTCTGGGAACCGTGTTCCGGAGTTCCCGAAACTCTCCATCAAGTGTCCGTATGTATCCGGATGCATTCGTATATGATTGCACTTTTCATAGTTTATCGAGTTGATGTTTTTTGATGTGCCACTTGCCATCATCATCATAAAAATAAAATTTGACCCGGGAACCGTGTTCCGGAATTCCCGTAACTGGCCATCAATGGTCCACAAGTGTACGGATGCCGTCGTATATGATTGCATTCTTCATTGATCATAGAGTTGATGTTTTTTGATATGCCGCATGCCATGATTATCATAAAAAAAAATTTGGCACGGGAGCCGTCTTCCGGAATTCTCTGAACTGGTGATCAATGGTCCACATGTGTACGGATGCCTTCGTATATGATTGCATTCTTCATAGCTCATCAAGTTGATGTTTTTTGATGTGCCGCATGCTATGATTATCATAAAAATAAAATTTGACCTGGGAACCATGTTCCGGAATTCCCGGAACTGGTCATCAAGTGTCTATATGTGTCCGGATACCTTCGTATATGATTACATTCTTCATAGTTTATCAAGTTTATGTTTTTCGATGTGCCGCATGCCGCGATTATCATAAAAATAATATTTGTCCTGGGAACCGTGTTCCGGAATTCCAGGAACTGGTCATAAATTGTCCACATGTGTACGGATGCCTTCGTATATGATTGCATTCTTCATTGATCATCGAGTTGATGTTTTTTTATGCGCCGTATGCCATGATTATCATAAAAAAAAATTAGCACGGGAACCGTGTTCCGGAATTCTCGGAACTGGTCATCAAGTGTCTACATGTGTCCGGATGCCTTCGAATGTGATTGCATTCTTCATAGATCATCGAGTTGATGTTTTTTGATGTGCCGCATGCCAGGATTATCATAAAAAATAAATTTCGTCCTGGGAACCGTATTCCGGAATTCCCGGAACTGGTCAGAAAGTGGCAAATCTATATTAAACCTTTATTGAATTAATTGCTTGTTATACTAAGTAGACGATCTGATAAGATTTGTTGAAATAAATTAGTGTTTCTGTTATAATAAAGCATATGCAATGTAAGCTCATGAATGGCCACTTTTGGGAACCGCTCCCAGGAACTGGCCAATTCGTATTACTCATATATGAAGTGCAATTATTATGTACGAAGGTCATTTCGTACAACGTTTTTGGGGAGATGGGGGAGGGGTTGTTTCTCCGGCCATCACATCACATGATTTGTTATTCTTAGTATGTATAGCAAACATAACGATGTGACAGAAGGTGCTAAAAGCGCAATAAAGTCCTGTCAATCCTATTTTGCATTGGATTGTCTGCTCATAAGATATCACCAAGGGGCAGTTCATAAACGATGTCGAATATTAACAGATAAGGTGGAGCGTAACGCAACATGGATTAGCGAGATAAAAACTGAAAATGAAATTGAGACGTATTAGTTGAACGGGAGTAATAAAACTGACAAGTTGCAATGTACTTGAAGGGGAAAAGTATTTTAGATTTTTAGATTATCTACGAGACATTCTTAATGAATGGCCCTCAAACAAACAATATTCCATAACGAACATCACGTAACATCGATGTCATAGTAGTGTGATCAAGGCCAAGTTCCCTCCGGTTCGTGCTAAACTGAGAAGCAACATCAATTTAGGCACCGAGAACAGACGTCCAGCGTAAACGTAAAAGTAGAGAAAAAAAATTACGGTGCATCCAAGGAAAATTGTGATGATTCTACCGTTGCCCCATTTAGTGCGTAGGTTTTACTGAATTGACAGTGGACCACACAATTGATGCACCCCCCCCCCCCTTGACTATAACAATTATACTGGGTTATGCCAATATGATGACCGTAGTGGTCTAGAGAAGATTAGTTCAAATAGCAAAACAAATATTTTAAGCTTGTTTGTTATGCCCCTGGGTGTCTGTTCTAAGTGATTTAGCTGTAACATATTAATCTTCCTAATTGAATCGAATAATCAGACAGTATAGCCGACGTGAGAGGCATTTAATAAGATTAGGAAAACCAGAAGTGAGGACGAGAGGACGTCTGATGAGGAGGATCACACCTAACAATATCCACTGTATTAAACATGCATAGTGGTGTTACAATAGGATAATTCAATATGATGCAACAATCATTTAAGCAAGGGTTTGGGTATCAACCAACTCGATATCATCTTCATCGCTTCAACCGTCAGTCGGATGTACGTCCCCACCATCGTCTCAAGATTGTGTGGCACAATATTGACGTTACCGGCGAAGCCAAAAAGCTGAGCAGACTTCCGGAAAACCGTGTCAATCTTAGCTCTAATTATCACACCTTACCGTAGCCCTTTCCGAGTCTCAAAAGGACTCAAAAGTATTTCTAATACTCATCACATATCACTCGTTCTATTTTCGCTGGTCCTCGGTCGCACTCGGTCGTGAGAAGGTCTCCATTAGTATCTCTTCATATGTCAGCCTGTGGCACATAGCCTTTTCTTGAGCAATTTACCTACTCGTAGAATTTTCAGAATTGTATAGAACAGATGCTCCATCGCCTATCTTCATGTAGGCGATTTCGAATCTATATTCACACTGTGGAAGGTGCGCACATTTCTGATGTTGGAGAAAAATTTTCCGTTCATTAGAACGTGGTCGATTTGGTTCTCAGTTTGTTAATCAGGTGACCTAAGGGGCGGGGTTCATGTCGCTGATGAGGAGCTTCACATTCTGCCGCGGGCTCCAAATGCGCGTAAAATGCATCTTTCTCGTTCTCGGATCACGCTTCGTGAGGGCAGCGCACGTTAACGATGCTATAGTTGTATAAAAGGCCTTTGATCTACACACATCCTTTCTCTGATCGTCTGGTACTTGATTACGCGTTGGCGCATCTTACGCAGCACTACAAAGATGATTCACATCTTGTTTATTGTGCCGTCGCTCTAGTAGAATGTAACCGCGCGACGCCCGCTTTTCCACATATTCTGTCCCGCCAAACAAAGTTCCTACAATGCTACGTCTTTGAAGTTGCGAGTTTTCAGCTCATTGTGTAGGATTCGTTCGAACCCAGGGAAGCAAAAAGACTTACAGTTCGATGTCCTTTTTTCGTTGCGTGGCCTTTGATCGATGATTCCGATCCGCCTTGTCCTCCTGATTCTTCGCAACGTGGTAATTTCCGGGCAGCTTGTTGGGTTTAACACAACATCCTGTCTCCTCGGACAGCCGCGTGGGGTTTCTTTGCCACCTCACGTATTCAGTTCTGTCTACGGTAGGGTTATAGCGCACATGCCCACTCACATCTTCTCATTTTGCTTCTACTGCACAAGACGGTAATACCCAGTCGATGCCGGACTACAGATTAAAAATCATCAATAGACGCACAGGAAATCATGAGATAGGGGCTTGTTAACACTGAGGTAATGATGAACAACCTTCCAAGTTGATGGTTTAGAAATTTTGTGATGTTGACTGTAAGATATATTGCATTTTAAAACTCTATGAAGATATGAAAGGTATTCTTTATTTTTTTCTTTATTTTTATAATGGAATGGTAACCGCTGAACTGTTTTGTTTCTGAACTTTCAATATTTATCAAATTTACATTATATTGAAGCATTTTCGAAAAATCAACGATTTTTGTCAAACCACACCCCCCCCCCCCACCCAAATTTCTGGCTACGCCACTGGGTAGAATATCTACTGGGAATTTAGTATTCGTGGACATTACGGTTGATAGTGCTCTCTGATTTACTTTACTATCGATTGATCCACTTCAGACCTAGGGAACCCAAGAAGAGATCAGAAAGAAGCGGACAGAGGCGGAATGCGAAGTTTTAAGTTCACCACTGACGACTTAGCACGCGTTGTTAGGAGTAGGATAACTTGGACTAGACTATCCTATCAGCCCGCAAAAAAGAATATTAACTAGAACAATACAGACTAGATGACACGAGGTTACACTTGTTCCAAATTGTATGTATGTATGTATGAATGTAAGTTCGTATGTATGTCTGTATGCATGGATGTGTATAGGAGCAATGTTTCTCTGAGCAACATGGAAGGACAGCCTCTGAGCCACCTAAACGCTCATGGGAAGCCGGATGCGCGGTCATAGGTGTGACCGTAAAGCACTGCACACACTGTCAAGTGCAACGGTGAGACAGTAGGTGTACTGTTAATGCACATAGGTTGCAGAAATAGGATGTTGAGACAGCCCGATTGCACACTGATAAATAAAAATAATAATTCCTATATATTAAGAACGTTTTTTATTGCAGATGTTATTATTATTGTTTTGGAACATGACAAATCGGAGGTTCAACAAAAGCTCGAGAAAACCCAGCTTAGACTCAAGATTGATTTTTACCCTATTTCTGGAGAATCAGACATCGGTACAGCGGATGCATTGCGTCAAATTTCAGACAGGTATATTACCAGATTTTATTATTTCATGTATTTACGAATGCTGTGTCCATTGTAAAGCATTTCGTTGTGTAATAGTTTTTGCTGTTTTATTATAAGAATGCAATTTTATGAATGCGCGCGTGATTGTTCGTTGATTATGGGCAACCAATTATGAAACTATAAAGAGCTGCTAACGGCGGCGAAGATTTCGACCAAGTCGTTGTAGTGACGTATAGTTGACGTATTGGGGCAGTCAGCTTCGTACTTGTGTTGTGCATTTTAGTGTGCAGCAATGTTCAAGGGCGACGATCGCGGGATAGCAAAAGTATCGTATTCAACCAGTTGAAGGCTGTCACGCATGTCACCCAATACTAGAGTATGTAGTCCTGATAAACGACAGTTTCCAACCTATAGCGTGAGCAAAATCCTGAACATCACCCACATTATCAGCGTTCACACTGGTATAGCCCCTTAAGCGAATCACGCTCTTCTCAGGAACTAAGGGCAAGAACGTGCGTACAATGCTCAATGTTCCGATTGACCCGTGGATGGTAATTTATGTAGCAGCCGAATCAATAAGGGCATGACCTATGATCAACTCATATGCCCGGCTTATTCGAACATAGGAGTTGACTCCTTCTTTTAAACGTGAGCAGCTCTTTGAATATGTATGCCAAGTAACTCTCGGAATGAAACTTGTTATCCACTCGTCTGACCGGTTTTCTCAAACATTCTTTTCAGCACACTACGGAATAACTGGAGCAAAAAGTTTGCTAAAATAGGAAAAACATATTCAAACTATTATATTAAAGATTTTTTATAACATTCTCTTAACTACTCTCGAGGCCCAAAATTGAGGTGTTTTTTTGGGAATAATTTGCGAAAGATCTACTGAATGGATCAGAGAGTGAAGGATGGCAGGGCAGAGTTGCCATCGCTCCAGTTTAGTTGTCTCCAACATCTATAGTAGTAGTGCTGCCACCGGATCTGCTTGTACATCACGTCACCAATTCTTTCGACGATCACACCTGGAGACCATTTCCAACTGATTCTTGCATATACTTTGGCAAATATTGGATCATTCCGACTGAAAAGTTTCAACTGGCTGTGGTGCTTCTCGATTGGCTTCGGTTCAGTCGCAGGGGGTGGCCAAAGTAGTTCGAGACAGGTTCGGATCTTGCGACCGAACAAAAGTTCAGATGAAGATTTGCCTTGAGGAGCCGAACGGTTAGGTGTGCTTCTATAAGCGATCAAGAAGGTATACAACGCATCAGTAATTGATCCTCTCCCCTCTCGGATTTTTTGACGGCCCTTTTGAAAGTGTCTACAAAACGCTCAGCTTTGCCGTTGGAATGTGGATGAAAGGGGGCTGTCGTGATGCGCTCGATACCGTTGTTAGCGCTAAACTCAGCAAATTCCGCACTCGTAAATTGGGTACCGTTGTCGGACACTAGAATCACTGGCATTCCAAGTCGAGCAAAAAGGCCACACAGGATGCTAATTGTAGCCGTAGAGGTGATTCTTCTGGTTTGCACAATCTCCGGCCACTTGGAGTACGAATCCCTTGCGATGAGGTAATATTCGCCTTCGATGGGACCGGCAAAATCTACGTGAACACGCTGCCATTGGCCGGATGTTTTCGGCCACGGTACAGGAGCAGCGCAAGGAGGGGACCTGGAAACGGATGCGCAATGCTGACACGCCTTTACATAACCAATGATATCATCATCTATGGAGGGCCAGTAGACGTAGCTTCTGGCGATTGCTTTCATCCGCTGCATGCCCGGATGTCCACAATGAAGCTGGTCCAAGTATCGTTTTCGATACTGCGATAGAGTGACGAGTCGTTCAGCAAACAGAATACACCCATCGACCACAGTAAGTGACTCCTGCCTGGAGTGAAACCGCTTAACCTCCGGATCGACGGCTTTTGATGAAGGCCAACCGTCTTGTATGTACCGGAAGACTGCGAAGCAGTGGATCAGCTTGAGTACTCTTTGCTACGACTCTGAAATTGAGAGGTAATATATTAATAGTATCAGCGCCTACTGACCTTACATCTTTTTCGAGGATAATGCTCGCAATGACGGAATCCTCCTCTGGCTTAACGTGCTGGTTGATTAGACGAGACAACACGTCAGCATTGCTGCATCGAATGTCGAAATCGTACGATAGCAGATTGAGGGCGAAACGTTGCACCCGGTTTGCCGTATATACCGGTATGCCCTTCTTAGAACCAAAAATTTGAAGCAGCGGATCGTGGTCGGTTTGTAGACGGAATTTCCTACCGAAAATCATTTTCTGGAACTTGGTGACTGCAAAGATGATTGCTAAACCTTTGCGATCGGGCTGGCTACAGTTTTGTTCCGTTTTCTTGAGTGCTCTGGAAGCATGCTGAACAACCTTGATGGACCCATCGGGGAATTTGTGACTGATGGTTGCTCCGAGGCCAACGGATGATGCGTCAGCTGATACTATAATCTCCTGTTTCGGATCGTAGTGTGTCAGCCGAAGTCCCGAGGAGAGAATCTGCTTGAATCGCTCGAACGCTTGCTGGCACTCCTGATTCCAGACGAACTTTGCCTCCGACTTCAGCAAGTTGTCGAGCGGATAGCGCAACTGTCGCATGTTGGGCACAAACTTGCCGTAATAATTGATCGCCCCAAGGAAAGAGCTAACACCTGAAACGTCAGTGGGAGGAGGTAGCGTAGTTATTGCCTCAACTTTTACTGGATCAATCTGTTTGAATATTTTGCAGTTAGCCAGCTTGGCAAAGATGTCTTCCGGGAGTGGCAGTGGATACTGATGAGGCTGCAAAGCGGAGTTTAGACCTGTTGAATAGTCTCCGCAAATTCGGATGTTGCCATTTGCTTTGCGCACTACAACGATCGGCGCTGCCCATTCTGAATAATCGACCGGTGTGATGATATTGAGTTTTTCCAACTTGTCCAATTCCTGGTCGACTGCGCTGTACATTGCATACGCCACCGGACGCTTGGCACAAAAAACAGACTTGCACTGTTCTTTTACCTCAAATTTAATTTTGGTCCGGTTGTACAATTTTTTGCTGAACACTTTTGGCTTTTTGCTGAACACTTTTGGGTAAGTAGCTTTGAGAGTTGCACTGGTGGACGGGGTACTAGTAACTTGGCAGCAAAAAGTATCCATTGGTATGGACCACAAATTAAAACTATCGACTAAATCAGATCTAAGCAGGTGTAGTGGTTTCTCGGTGACACGAGTTATCTGCGTGCGTGTGTTTTCGCCGATAGTGATGTCACAGTTAAATTCACCATCAAGTGGCAAAATGTTTCCAGATGCTGCCTTGGCGTTTACTGTTGCTGGTGACAACCTTGGGCTGCCAATTTTCTTCCAGATCTGCTGGCTGATGACGGTAATATCGGAAGCCGTGTCCAACTGAAGCCGAACTTATGTTCCATCAAGGGTAACGGAAACGAATCTCCTTCGCTTCTGCACGTTGCACACATTAACGACGACCATTTTGCTTGCCACCGAATGCTTTCCCTTTCTCGATGAACGTTGTGATTTTTTTGAACTGTTGCAGTAGCCTTCACGATGTCCAAAATGCTTACATTCGGAGCATTTGTGGTTTCTGAAGGTACAGTCCCGTACGTAGTGAAATGCACCGCAAAACCAACACGGTGTATCAGGTTTTTTTATCGTGTCGTTTGCAGCAGGCTTCGAAGATGGCTGATCCCGTTTGTTGAACCGTTTATCAGAAGATCGCTGCTTAATGACATTCACTTGACAGAAACATGTGGCTGACTCGATCATAGCATTGTCATGTTTGAGGTTAAGAAGATGCTGACATTCTTCCGCTAGCTGCTCCAACGTGACGCTATTATTTTCCTAAATCCTGGAACGCAGCCGCGTATGGGTCTCTGCATCGCTTTCTGCTTTCAGTCCGCAAACGTAGGTCAAGCATTTAAACTGCTCTTCCGATAGCTTTCCCAGCTCAAACTCAACGCAGGCTTTATTAACACAGCAAGCGAAAGCAATATGGTGTTCAGTCGGGTGCTTGGCGATTTGCAACGTTCTATACCGCCTGCTCATTACCGACTCTTTCGACCCAAATAAATTTTTCAGCTTCGCTACTGATTGGGCAAAGGTGTGTTCTTTCGGAAGTTTCGGTAGAATAAAAGAAACATACCATTCATGTTCAACTGCGCCCAGCTTTCTCAGCAGTAACCTGACTTTCGCTTCGTCGTCCAAACGAGCGGCATCTTTCTCTAATAAATCTTCATACCTGCAGTACCAAGCCGCAAACGTGACGCTTTTGTCAGCGTCGTAGCGAAATTCCTTCACGTTGCCTGCCAAAGAGTCAAGAATTTGCTCTGGGTTGGGTGGTACTTGTACGTGGATAGATGAAACTGCACTCCGGAAAAATGCTTACTGCTGCTCGTCGTTTTGCTGCTGCCGCTGGAGAAACTGCCATTAGCTGCTGGTGCTGAAGCTGCTGTTGCTGCATCAGGTGCATGAACTGCACGATGAGCGGATCTGCTGCTGGTGGGACCTGCTCCCGGTCATTATCATGGGGAATTTGACCATTCTCCATGATTCTTCTCCGTTTTTTACGCGGGGGTGACGGAATTTTGAGGTTACTTTTCGTGAATCGAAACTTCACCAAATATCCGCTAATATACTCGTCGCCACTGTTGTAGCCCTGTGCGCGGGGCAGGTCGGGAGCCTTGTTGAATAAATAAAAAGGACACTCGCGTACAGACTACTTAGAATACTTTTAATAACTATAGTTAAAATAAAGAGCATGTGCTCAACGGACTGACTGATGACTGACTGGTTAATGATGACTGGTTAAAAAGTGGTTTCCGCTTATGGTGCCATCTCGGAGTGACAGCAAGACTGTCACTAGAGAGCCTAGCGCAGAGAGTGGCGGATGGCAGGGAAGAGTTGCCATTGCTCCAGTTTAGTTGTCTCCAACAATATTGAAATCTGACCAATAGCTCTATGAGGAGCTCATGCACCTCGACAGCTAAAAACACTACTTTTGGGAAAACGCGCTTTTTTCATCTTCAAAAGTGAAATTTGAAAGCCAAAACACGTATCTTTGTAATAAAAAATATAATTAAAATTTATTCACTCCCTAACAGTTTATTCCCAAAAAACCTGTTTTAATCCACCTAGCGGTGCAATTGTGCCTTTCTCATTTCTCTAAACTATGACACGGAGGCTTTTTATGTTCAACATAATTGTGGAAATGTTCATTACATTCTTAGTACACTTTGCACTTATACACAATGGCATGCCAGCCACGAACTTGATGAGCTACGTGTCGACGGTGAAACACTTGAAACAAAAAAATATCATATTCCATTAGCCTAATCAGCATTAGATCAATGTTATCTGCTTGCTAATTCATTTTGTCATGCGGGGGTGGGTATGTGAGGAGGGCGAAAATCCCATGAACGAACGACTCCCCAGCTTAAATTGGTATGCTTTGTGATATAGTGGTGGTTTAAAGATGATGGGGTTGAAAGGGAGGGGTATGAGGGCTGGATGGGGTGGTGGTCTGAGGAGTGATTTAAGGAGATTTTTAAAGGAGGGGAGTGAACAGTAGAGGAGGGGTGCAACCCCTCTCCGTAAACCATCAACTACGCCCCTGTTAAAATCCAGAAACCTTATGCGAGTCGAAAAAAAAATTTGGCCGGGATTAGGTTGACGTTTTTCAGAGTGATTGCATAACCTTTCTATATGAGAAAGGCAAAAATGTGCCAAAATCCAAAAAAGTGAATCGTCGTCAAATTTTTTTTCGAGTTTGCATCAAATCTCGACGTTTCATGCACCTTGAACACATTTAGCATCAAAAATAAAAATTCTATTTTTAATTTTTCCTATAGTTTATATGAGAAATTTCTGTGTGGCCGCACTCTGAAACCCGTAATTCCGGAACCAGAATTCCGATCGATCCAAAATTCAATAGCAGCAGATGGGAAGGTTGCACCTTTCATTTGAGACTAAGTTTGGGCAAATCCATCTCTGAGAAAAATGAGTGACATTATTTGACACATACGCACATACATACACACACACATACACTCATACATACACACACACATACAGACTTTTTCCGATCTCGACGAACTGAGTCGAATGGGATATGACACTCGGCCCTCCGGGCCGGGATTAGGTTGACGTTTTTCAGAGTGATTGCATAACCTTTCTATATGAGAAAGGCAAAAATGTGCCTAAATCCAAAAAAGTGAATCGTCGTTAAATTTTTTTCGAGGTTGCATCAAATCTCGACGTTTCATGCACCTTGAACACATTTAGCATCAAAAATAAAAATTCTATTTTTAATTTTTCCTATAGTTTATATGAGAAATTTCTGTGTGGCCGCACTCTGAAACCCGTAATTCCGGAACCAGAATTCCGATCGATCCAAAATTCAATAGCAGCCGATGGGAAGGTTGCACCTTTCATTTGAGACTAAGTTTGGGCAAATCGGTCCAGCCATCTCTGAGAAAAATGAGTGACATTATTTGACACATACGCACATACATAAACACACACACATACAGACTTTTTCCGATCTCGACGAACTGAGTCGAATGGGATATGACACTCGGCCCTCCGGGCCGGGATTAGGTTGACGTTTTTCAGAGTGATTGCATAACCTTTCTATATGAGAAAGGCAAAAATGTGCTAAAATCCAAAAAAGTGAATCGCCGTCAAATTTTTTTCGAGTTTGCATCAAATCTCGACGTTTCATGCACCTTGAACACATTTAGCATCAAAAATAAAAATTCTATTTTTAATTTTTCCTATAGTTTATATGAGAAATTTCTGTGTGGCCGCACTCTGAAACCCAAATCTTAACCATTGTGCAGCAGCCCAGCAGCTGCTGTGGCAGTCGGTCTCGGAGTCGAGGACAGATGTCGCCCTCTTATCAGACCCGTACAGCATCCCTGCCGGCAACGGCAATTGGGTGTCGGACGGGTCTGGAATGGTGGCAATCTGTACAACGGGAAGGTTCCCGGTTCAAGAGGTAATACACCCCTCCGCCGAGGGTGTGGCGATTGCCAAGATCAATGGTGTGTTCTATTGCAGCTGCTACGCCCCACCAAGGTGGCCAATAGAACAGTTCTACCAGATGATCGACAGGCTCTCGTCGGACCTCGTGGGCCGGAAACCGGTAGTAATAGCGGGAGACTTCAACGCTTGGGCAGTGGAGTGGGGCAGCCGCTGTACAAATAGCAGGGGTCAAGCGCTAATGGAAGCGTTTGCGAAACTCGATACTGTGCTAGCTAATGATGGCTCCGCTAGTACATTCCGTAGAAACGGAGTGGAGGCGTGGATTGATTTGACCTTTGCCAGCCCGAGTCTGGCTCCAGGCATGGAATGGAGGGTAGACGAAGGCTACACCCATAGCGATCATCTAGCAATCCGCTTTAAGATCAACTATGGTGTGCAGCATCCGAGGGCGGGAGATCCCTGTCAGGTACGCGGGTGGAAGTCCAATCACTTCGACAGCGAAGCTTTCACCGCGGCCCTGGGACTGGAGGCCAACACCGACAGTCTAAGCGGGGATGCGCTGGTAGCTGTTCTATCACGCGCGTGCGACGCCACTATGCCGAGAAAAACACTGCCAAGAAACGGTAGATGCCCGGTATACTGGTGGAGTGCCGAGATTGCAGCTCTACGGTCAGCCTGTCTCAGAGCTAGACGTAGGATGCAAAGAGCTCGCACCGAGGATGCAAGAGAGAACCGCCGTGAAGTGTTTCGAGCTGCGAAATTAGCCCTTAACAAGGCTATTAAAAGCAGCAAGAGAGCGTGTTTCGACAACCTGTGTGAGAGTGCCAACGCGAATCCGTGGGGTGACGCCTACCGGATTGTAATGGCCAAGACCAAAGGGGGCTCCTCACCCCCAGAACGGTCTCCGGACCGGTTGGCAACGATTATCGAAGTACTCTTCCCGTCTCGAGCCACAAGCCCCTGGCCACCTGCACTACGAGACAGTGCGGGCACGGTCGAAATGGTGGCTCCAGTGACGAACGAAGAACTACACGCAGTGGCTAAATCCCTAGCAATGAACAAAGCTCCAGGGCCGGATGGAGTCCCGAACAACGCTCTCAAGGCAGCGATCATAGCGAACCCGAACATGTTCAGGCTAGCTATGCAGAGATGCCTTGACGAGTGCCGTTTCCCCGATAGATGGAAAAGGCAGAAACTGGTGCTGTTGCCGAAGCCCAGGAAGCCGCCAGGCGACCCATCGGCGTACAGACCAATCTGTCTGATAGACACGACTGGCAAACTGCTTGAGAGGATCATCCTCAACAGGCTCACCCCGTACGCGGAAGGTACGGACGGTCTGTCAAGCAACCAGTTTGGCTTTCGGAAGGGTAAGTCCACAGTGGACGCTCTCAACTCAGTGATAAATACTGCCGAGATAGCGATCCAACGAAAAAGGCGAGGTATTCGATACTGTGCGTTAGTGACACTTGACGTGAAGAATGCATTCAACAGCGCAAGCTGGGATGCCATCGCGCTCTCGTTACACCGGCTTAGCCTACCGGTGGGTCTGTACCGGATCCTGGAAAGTTACTTCCAAAACCGCGTACTGCTATACGAGACCGATGCCGGTCAGAAAAGGGTTCCGATTACCGCCGGAGTCCCGCAGGGCTCGATCCTAGGCCCGGTGTTATGGAACCTCATGTATGACGGGGTTCTGAGACTGAAGTTCCCTCCTGGGGTCAAGATCGTCGGCTTTGCCGACGACGTAACCTTGGAGGTCTACGGGGAGTCAATTCCTGAGGTAGAACTAACCGCAGAACACGCGATTAGCACGGTGGAGGAATGGATGAGCGCGAGAGGCCTGGAGCTCGCTCATCATAAGACGGAGGTAGTTATCGTCAACAACCGCAAGTCGGCACAACATGCAGTTATCCATGTGGGAGAAGTCGCGATCACCTCACAGCGAAGTCTGAAGTCTCTCGGAGTCATTATAGACAAGCTGACCTTCGGCAGCCATGTCGACTATACGTGCAAGAGAGCGTCGACTGCTGTTGCGGCACTATCGAGAATGATGTCCAACAGCTCAAAGGTGTGCGCCAGTAGACGTAGGTTACTGGCAGGCGTTGCCGTATCTATCCTCAGGTACGTTGCCATGGTCAAGAGCACTGAGGGTAACCAGTTACCTACAGAAACTGGAGAGCACCTACCGCGTGATGTGCCTCAGAGTGATATCTGCCTACCGCACGGTATCACACGATGCATCCTGCGTGATAGCGAGCATGATGCCAGTCGGGCTGGTCATTCGGGAAGATGAGGAGTGCTTTGAGCTACGTGGAAATAGGGGAGCCCGCGAGCGCACCAGAGTGACCTCGGTCGCCAGATGGCAGCGTGAGTGGGACAACTCCTCGAAAGGTAGGTGGACCCACCGGCTGATACCTAGCATATCGAGCTGGGTGGGAAGACCCCATGGGGAAGTTCACTTCCACCTGACACAATTCCTGTCAGGCCATGGCTGTTTCCGTCAGTACCTCCACAGGTTCGGACACGCGGAGGTCCCAGTCTGCCCGGACTGCCCAGGTGTAGATGAAACTGCCGAGCACATACTGTTCGTATGTCATCGGTTCGACGTCGAAAGAAGAGCAATGCTTGACGTCTGTGGCTGGGACACAACCCCGGATACCCTTATTCAGCGGATGTGTCAAACGGTGGAGAAGTGGAACGCAGTCTCGGCTACTACCATCCAGATTGCCAGTAGGCTACAGGTAATCTGGCGAACCGAGCAACAGACGGCGGGCACGGCTAACTAGTGATTGGTTAGTTGGAGCAAAAAAGGCCAAGCGCAAAATAAGAGAGTGAATGGTCTGTTCATGCCGAGGTAGGTTGGCGCAGCGAATGGCAACCGCGTAAGGGGTAAACCCAGCCACCCCGAAGCAAGACAGAAGAGTGAGTGTATAGGCGTATAAGTGGACTGCCTCATGCCAAGACGGGAGGGTCGTAGCGTAGTATGTTGGAACTAAGCTATCGATGCCTCATGGCGTGGCAGAGGAGTGAAAGGGCGAGCATCCAAGTCAGTCTCACACTGCATGTTAAGGGTGAGCATAAAAGTCAGCCTCACAGGTTGGTAGAGGCTAGCACAAAAGTCAGCCTAGCAAGGAATGAAAAAGGTGAGCACAAAAGTCAGCCTCGCATGGTATGTCAGAAGTGGGGCCTAAGAAAAATGTCTCACATGGGATGCCAGAGGGAGTGACAAAGGTACAATAGAGTGGCACGATTGAGAGTGAATCAGGTGATAGGGTGAGCACCCAAGTCAGCCTCACATGGATGGGTAGGGCGAGCACAAAAGTAAGCCTAGCAAGGAATGAGTAAGGTGAGCACACAAGCCAGCCTCGCATGGAACGTAAAAGGTGAGCACAAAAGTCAGCCTCATGTGGGAGTGTTTGAGAGTGAATCAAAGTGTGATTGAGAGAGCACCCAAGTAAGCCTCATACAGGATGTATGATCGCGTGAATGAGAGTGAATGAGTACATATAGTACAGCCATCCCCCCAGAAGTAATACCGAGAGGTAGTTCCTGGGAGGAATGATGGCGGAGCCCAATGGAGTTTAGTCGGTATTAATGGCTGGTCACCATTCGAGTCCGACACGCCCCCAGTGCACCCCGTGTGGTAGATTGGACCCTACCGTTAGCACGTGTACTGGGCTAGGACATAAAGGTCTTCTCCATCGTAAAAAAAAAAAAAAAAAAAAAGACTTTTTCCGATCTCGACGAACTGAGTCGAATGGGATATGACACTCGGCCCTCCGGGCCGGGATTATGTTGACGTTTTTCAGAGTGATTGCATAACCTTTCTATATGAGAAAGGCAAAAATGTATTAAAAATAAACATACTCTTAAAACTAAATTTAACATATCCCAATCTAAAGGAAAATAAAAACTCGCTTGTAATTTATTACTCTTGCTCAAATCTGAGATTTATTTGTTTTATGAAAAATAGACACTTTACGAAGCTTCGTAAAAATCAGGTAAAGTCAAATTTCGGTTTTTTGTAGTTTTTGTACACAAAACCCGAACAATATACTCAAAACGTATAACAAATCAGTATTTTATAAGTTTAGAGTAAAAATCATTTCAAAATAAAATGATTCGGTAGACTATTCTGGTTTAATAAGCGATCTACGAAAAAAGTGTCGAGTGATCAAAGTCACCCCGATGATCAAAGTCACCCCGGTTTACGGTACATGCTAAGCATTGTGGACCTGATTTTGAGTAATGAATAGCGTAGGAAAGACTATTGTTCCTGTAGAGAGAGTCGGGACAAGATGAATTTGACGTATCCAAACTAAAGAATTGCGACCTACACAATAGGTATGGCTTTTATAGTACTTATCCGTGCTTTCTCGTACTTAAGGAAAACTTTTGTTAAAAAATCAATGAAAAGTTCTACGGGCGATGCTAATATGTTAAACGCTTTCAATCCCTTAGATTGCTTATTAACAAATTTATTTATTTAAAACCGCTTGTACCATGTAGCAACACATGTGCCTATAGTGGTGCGATTACTATTGTTGAAAATCCCAATGATTTTCGATGTGAATTGAAATTATTAATACATTAGATCAACTATAAGTGCAAGGGAGCTCAAAATTTAAATAAAATAATTTTTTTCAATTGTTATTTGAGCAAATTCGTAGGATAACAGTTTTATCGTTGCATAATTTAGTGTACCGATTTTTCTGAGAAATAGGTGTGCAATCAGCTCAGGAATTTGCTAAGTTCTCCCGGCACGCCGAAATCCGCCGTAGGTGTGCAATGTGATGAAAGAGACATTGATTGGTCATAAGTGGTCAAAACAAATCCAACCCATTTTAATAGGTTTTGCATCATCTAGATACCATAGTGGTACCAGTTTCCATGAGAATTTACTGTGTGACCGCATTCGTCAACTCGTAATCGCAAACCAGATCAAAATAAAAATCAATAGCAACCGATGGGTAAGGTTACACCTTTAGTTTGAAACTAAGATAATACAAATCGGTCCGTGCATCTCTGTGAAAAATGATCGACAATTTTCACACATACATACACACAATGTGCTGGGAAAATCATAATCAAAAAAAAAAATCAAACCGCAATCATGGCTGATAATTATCGCTTATGATTTTTTCGAAAATTCTCACTGCCGATAAAATCATGCCGTGATAACTCTCTTAACTATCAAAAGATCATCTCACAAAAATCACTACCGATTTTTTCTTGCCCTCTATCACTGGTGATTTTGATCTGTGGTTGAATTTGATAATTGAGAGGGTGATCACGGCATGATTCTATCTGCAGCGAGCAATTCGGAAAAAATCAAGTGAGCATTATCAGCCATAATTGCGATTTGATTTAATTCTTGGATCAATGATCATTATCTATTTTCGAACATTATGGATATGTTAGGGGTGTCAATGAGCCAAGCTGAAATTTTTTTCAACTTTTAGGGAAAATGTTTCATATTGAAGGGCAAGTTGAGGGCTGTTGAAAATCAATAGTTTTGAACATTTTCAATGCCCAGGGGGGTCCGCCGATGTGCCAAAATGGAATTTTTTTCAACTTTTTGGGAAAGTGTTTTATATTGAAAGGCAAGTTGAGGGCTGTTGAAAATCAATAGTTTTGGACATTTTCAATGCACAGGGGGGTCCGCCGATGTGCCAAAAAGGGAATTTTTTCAACTTTTTGGGAAAGTGTTTTATATTGAAAGGCAAGTTGAGGGCTGTTGAAAATCAATAGTTTTGGACATTTTCAATGCACAGGGGGGTCCGCCGATGTGCCAAAATGGATTTTTTTTCAATTTTTTGGGAGAGTGTTTTATATTGAAAGGTAAGTTGAGGACTGTTGAAAATCAATAGTTTTGGACATCTTCATTGCACAGGGGGGTCCGCCGATGCATCAAAACGGATTTTTTTTTAACTTTTTGGGAAAGTGTTTTATATTGAAAGGCAAGTTGAGGGCTGTTGAAAATCGATAGTTTTGAACATTTTCAATGCACAGGGGGGTCCGCCGATGCATCAAAATGGATTTTTTTTTAAATTTTTGGGAAAGTGTTTTATATTGAAAGGCAAGTTGAGGGCTGTTGAAAATCAATAGTTTTGGACATTTTCAATGTGCAGGGGGGTCCGCCGATGCATCAAAATAGAATTTTTTTCAACTTTTTGGGAAAGTATTTTATATTGAAAGGTAAGTTGAGGGCTGTTGAAAATCAATAGTTTTAAACATTTTCATGCACAGGGGGGCCCGCCGATGCATCAAAATGGAATTTTTTTCAACTTTTTGGGAAAGTGTTTTATATTGAAAGGCAAGTTGAGGGCTGTTGAAAATCAATAGTTTTGGACATTTTCAATGCACAGGGGGGTCCGCCGATGTGCCAAAATGGATTTTTTTTCAATTTTTTGGGAGAGTGTTTTATATTGAAAGGTAAGTTGAGGACTGTTGAAAATCAATAGTTTTGGACATTTTCATTGCACAGGGGGGTCCGCCGATGCATCAAAATGGATTTTTTTTCAACTTTTTGGGAAAGTGTTTTATATTGAAAGGCAAGTTGAGGGCTGTTGAAAATCAATAGTTTAGGACATTTTCAATGAACAAGGGAGTCCGCCGATGTGTCAAAATGGAATTTTTTTCAACTTTTTGGGAAAGTGTTTTATATTGAAAGGCAAGTTGAGGGCTATTGAAAATCAATAGTTTTAAACATTTTCAATGCACAGGGGGTCCGCCGATGCATCAAAATGGAATTTTTTTCAACTTTTCGGGAAAGTGTTTTATATTGAAGGGCAAGTTGAGGGCTGTAGAAAATCAATAGTTTTGGACATTTTCATTGCACAGGGGGGTCCGTCGATGCATCAAAATGGATTTTTTTTCAACTTTTTGGGAAGGTGTTTTATATTAAAAGGCAAGTTGAGGGCTGTTGAAAATCAATAGTTTTGAACATTTTCAATGCACAGGGGGGTCCGCCGATGCATCAAAATGGATTTTTTTTCAACTTTTTGGGAAAGTGTTTTATATTGAAAGGCAAGTTGAGGGCTGTTGAAAATCAATAGTTTTGGACATTTTCAATGCACAGGGGGGTCCGCCAATGCATCAAAATGGATTTTTTTTTTCAACTTTTTGGGAAAGTGTTTTATATTGAAAGGCAAGTTGAGGGCTGTTGAAAATCAATAGTTTTGGACATTTTCAAAACTTTGATGTGTCAAAGTGGAATATTTTTCAATTTTTTGGGAAAGTGTTTTATATTGAAGGATAAGTTGAGGGCTGTTGAAAATCAAAAGTTTTGGACATTTTCAATATACAGGGGGGTCCGGCGATGTGTCAAAATGGAATTTTTTCAACTTTTTAGGAGTGTTTTATATTAAAGGGCAAGTTGAGGGCTGTTGAAAAACAATAGTTTTGGACATTTTCAATGCACAGGGGGCTCTGTCGAAGTATCTAATTGGGAATGTTTTCAACTTTTTGGGAAAGTGTTTTATAGTGAAGGGCAAGTTGTTGGCAGATAAAAATCAATTGTTGACATTTTAAATGAGCTTGGGGTTTGTCAATGCATTACAAATATTAAATAGTAGGGGCTTTTGATAAATGTTTAAGCAAAGGAGACAGACCTCGAAAAAATTTTCAAAGCAGATTTGTTTTTAAAATGATGATTTTTTCACTATGTGAAGGACGAGGTTCTATAATTGGCAAAATAGTAAATCCTTCCTGGAGCATATTTTTCTTGTCTTAGAGATGCAAAATTAGCAAAAACCAAAAAAATCATTTATTTTAAATTTTGCGCTGGAAGACCCCCTTAAGGGAAATTTTTACGAAATAATCCGAAAGGATTACAAGGCTATGTCTAGGGACGATAGAAGAATATTTTAATAGCTTCGATTTATTAAAAAGAAAGAAAAAAATATTAGAGGCGTGCGCCCCGCCGCAGCCGATTGTCTGTAAAAATTAGAGGCGGCGCACCTCTAAAAAATATTTCCCGAACCAAGAGGCTGATTAAAACGGGTTTTCACTGTATTGTTATATTGGTAACGCGTTAAAGGTATATATCAGTTCTATATAGATATTTGCGCAAGATTTGTAAGACAAACTTTGTAATAAGGTGTGTCTTTTGCAATACAGCTCAAACTCGAATACCCTGGGGCTTTGATTTTCCGTGGTAAATCATTCGATTATTCGTATACTAGAAAAAAAAAGAAAATAAATAAGTAAGCTGGGGGTCATAAGTTTTTTGGCTCCACTATAATTCACGTGATGGTGTCACATATCAAAGCTAAAGTTTCTTTTAACTTACATTCAAGTTAGAAGAGTGAGCGTTGTGCTTCCACAAAGAGATCTTTGTCCTTGCCCTTATAGCATCATTGCGTTGACCAATGTTGTACCGGATTCTCAGGTGGTCATAATGCATGTAGTCTTCGCAAACTCTCCAACCCACGTTTGCCACCCAGTAAGCATTTTTATAAATATTTTGGAAATGCAGCTACACTAACATATTTACAGCACTATTTAGATGAATAAAATGCGCAAATATTGGATATACAGACAAAAGTGGAGGCTATATACAGCACATGCTAATTTTTGTCATAATTGATTGTATTTCTGCATTAGTTACGACATAGTGTCGAGCTGGCATGATTAACTCTACACTCGTATACGAGTTTTGTATATGAGTTTTTAAGACGCACTAGTAACGATAAAATTTGTATATATACTACTGCTACGATTTATGTTGGACACCTGTATATGACACCTGGTTAACTGGGTGGACACCAGCGAAGGACTACCAAAGGTTACGTCGATGATAGATTCCCGGCTAGCTCAGCAAGAAGTACTGCTGGCTGCGGGGCTACGTTACTTAGCATCCATCTTTGCTTGATCTAATAATACCAAGAATTATAATCACCTCCAGTGACTACCGAATGTGGTTAACCCTTTCTTGAACAACTTTTTTCTACCGCATATAAGCTTCCAAAACTATTTATCTTTAGAACTGTTGGCGTCAGGAAACGCGGAAAACCTGTTTTAATCAAGATAGGTGCTTCTCTCGCAGTGCTAGAAGTTGCTCAATATTTACCTTCCGATGCTTAATACAATTCTCCTAGAATATTCACAATAGTCTAATTGCATGGGAAACGTAGACGAAGGCAGTCTAAATTAGAACGTTTCATCAGTTTTCAATAGAGGTGTGCGCCGATGAAAAATGTCGTTGTCGGCGGCGTAGGTGTGATTTGGGCCGGCGGCGGCGGCGTATCGGCGTGACGCCGTTTGCTAAAATCATCGGCGGCGGCGGCGGCGCAAAGCGGCGTGGGATATTTTTTGATATGGATGGAAAGTAGTAATTTGCTCAATCATCTTGCTATGTTGACTATTGTGTCTGCGTGTGTCAAAATTAAACCAAATATTGATGACGTAGCGGTGTCATCAGCTTTAAGCATAACACTGTTTTTTAACCGGGAATTAATTTTATTTGAGAAAATGGAAAAAAAAATAAAAGTAAATATCCAAAATTGCGATTACTAAAGATAAATTTAAACAACCGCTCCTAATGCTTGCAATGCCAACCGTTACGAATATCGATGCTAACACAGTTTCAGAAAGCAAAGTTTTATGCCATTCATTTTAATAAATATTCCTCTGAGATAAAATAACAATACCTGGTCTTCAGTCTAATTTCTACTTCTGCCTGAGCCAGACCTATACAACCGAGTGAAGTGAAATAGAATTTATTAACCTGATACTTGGAGAAATTTCTTTATGCTGAGAATGTGGATCGATTATTCAACTAAAAATCACGGAACTATTAAATAAACCACGCTTTGTCCCCATAACATGCAAATTCCTACGCGCATGTATTAACATCAGACGCCACATCGTGAACAATCCTTGCGCAATACAAAGATACATATACAAACGAGAATGCATCTCAGCGAATTGCCGACTCATCGACGATATACCTATTTGAACAGTGATCTCTATACAAACGGTTCCCAAATTTGTGACAGTTGTTCAGGACATAATGACAACTGCTAAACAGCATCCAGCACCCCAAAATCAACTGTTAGCACTATCGGTGAGGATAAAAAGGGGACATTGCTCACGCGCAAGTGCAAGAAGCAAGATTCAACATCCGACCGTCGGTACCAATACAGCTTAAACTATGCAGACCTGGACGTCAGACATGAGAGAAGCAAATAATCCCAAAGATACAGCAGACAAGCAGTCAACTGTATCCCCACCGCTAAAGAAGGTCTCCACTCTCAATAGAAAGTCACGAGCACGAGATTCTGCGGATAACCAATAATGTTTTTTGCTGAAATATTGAAATAGAAATTAACGGGACGTTTTCTGGGCCACTCTGATCGTTTGATACACCGCACTCAATATTTTGTCCACGTATATCGTTGGAAAAAATCCTTAGCATGATAAAATTACAAAATGGTGCGGCTTCCAATACTGGTTAAACATCGAATCACTTTCGAACAATAGGCCAATATGGTATGGTAGTTTCGATTGCGGCAAAGTTCTACTGTATCGATTTTGTAGACTTTTTCGGTAAATTAAAGGAAAAGAGAAACAAAGGATAAGAAAATTGAAATGCGGATTTTTCTAGAGAGAACCAGTTGTAAACGTACAGAAAACCTTCCATTATGCTGACAGAAGTATGTTTCACTGGTTTACGTACCAAGTTTCATTTCGGCAGACTTTGCAGCCAGGTTTTAGGAATGTGCAGTACTACTGCATGGCTAGTGTTACGAGGCTACTGACTACTAAGAATCCTTCCTGGCGGGGGCTGGCTTATACGACGGGTGGCTTATACGACACCAACGCCTTACCCTCTGAACTACCAGACCAAGGTTAATAGTTAAAAGTCGTACGGCTTGAATTACTATATCGAAGGCATGACGTGACGTGAGTTAACTTTCGAGGCCTGCTTTCAACATCGCCAGTAGATGTTCAGCAATCGCTATACGAGCTTTGCTTGCGTGCAAATTTGAGTAGAATGGTGATTCACGCGTGCGATGGTAATTTGCAACGTATTTTTATTTAAATATTTATACAGATTTTGTAGAAACAATTGTACTGGCTTATATGTCGGTTCATTAAGTTTTAACTGTTTCTAACCATGAAAAAGTGACATCATTCGGTCGATATGCTATCTAATTCCGCATGAGCCAAATATGTTCTTGCACTAAGTAACTTGTGTCTTTAACTACTGAGAATTCAACAGTAGGGAGTATTATGGTTTCCACAGACTGACTGTTGATTGCTGCGATCCGGATGACTATGCGAGTAGGAAGTCAGCAAAAGTATTGTCCAGGCTATTTTATTATCATATCGATTGATTGATTAGTAAAACAAGAAACGCTTAGAACAAGTATATTGCTTAACTTCTGAATATCTTAATACCTTTTACCGACCTATTCGGCTGATATTCGCTTGTCCAGTCTTTAAACAGCGGAACACTATATAAATTCACAGTTCATAAGCAAACCGCTCGCAGATACGGTGACAGTTTAATTTCTTGCTGAATTGCCGTGCGGTTCGAAAGCAGCTTTGTTTCCATATGGACTACAATATGCTGCCTCAAGATTGGTAATGGTAAGAATCACACAAAACTATTACAACCAATAAGATTATCGTAAAGTAAACCAAAATTCTTTCACTCAATACACATTCAGGTCAAATTGTTGCTTCGCAATGAGAGGATCAAATGATTTCCGAATAATTATTTATTCACAATGAATAATAAAAACTTCCTAGGATGACAATGATATGTTATAAGCATATGCTATATACAATTCAGAGCGCATAACTTACGTTTAGTATTTATTCCTCTTCTATTCCTCCTATATTTGCGTTCGCAACTTATTTGTGACTTCGTGTCAATTCTGCAATATTATATTGCAATAATCCTAGTATTTTTAGTATTAAGTTTCAATGATATTACCTTCAGCAGCGTCACTAGTGACCTAATCGTGACTGTGAAGTGCGTGAATTAGGTTCTGTTAACTACAATATGAAAATTTGCTAATTTTATGGAGTTATACAAAAGCAGTTTAGTGGGAAACTAACCTCGAATTAGTTACAGATTGTTAAATGTGAATTTCTATCACCGATAATGATCACAGCTGCTTTACGAGTTAATACATCTAACGCGACTTGCAAATTGCAGCGTATAACTGTGTTTTAAATACAATTTCAAATAAATCTTTATAATTTATAAATCGAGTAAGCTTTTTATAATATAATCTTCAGCACACGCGGATTGGCTTTCTTCTACTGGTTGTCGTTTCATACCAGCGCGATCGAGTACACGGTGGGTCTCCTGTCATGATCGTTAAGTTGATGGGTTTTTTAGATCTGGTCGTCTCGATGAGGCGCGTGACCCATTGGGTAGTTTACAATGGACTCGGCGCGAGTTTAAATATGATCGGCGGCGCAGCACAAAAAAGGCAATCGGCGCGCTGACCATTTTTTCCTAAAATCGGCGGCGTGTCAAAATCATCGGCGGCGGCGGCGTGGCGCGGCGGCGCACAGCTCTAGTTTTCAATAATATTGCCAGACTATGAAGATATGATTAAATTTCATTTTTCACCGTCAACAGAAACTGTCCCTGGTAGCACTGCTTCAGCAACAACCAATCAGACTAAATGTAATAATTTCTGTGCTACTGATAATACTTATAACTGTTAGTGCTGAAATCAAAGGTAATAGCCCCAGTTATAGGCCTTACTTGTCGTTGTGAAGATACGTTGTCTGAACTAAAAGTTAGAGCCCTTTAAAACGTGATTGTTTATCAACAACACGGGCATGAAGGGGTTAAAGATGCCATTCGAATTCTGAGCAGTATTTAATTGAAATCAAGAGCTACATAACGTCAAAATTTCATCACAATGTTGCAAGGGATAATGGAAGAAGAGCAATATTGTTCAAATTTCACTGAAACTCTGGGCAGGATATTCATCAGAATTTTACACAGGGTTTCATTGTAAATATGAGCATGATTCTATCGACTATCAGTAGCTTGAATAAATCATAATCTTCAGTAGAATTCTATCTTGAGAGGGATTCCACCAGACCTCTGAGAAGCTTTTCTCTAGAATCCTGCATCAAAATTCAGAGCAACAAAACGTAGAAATACGGATAAGCATTCAATCGAAATTATGAGATAGATTCCATTGGAATCCGATCAGAATACTGAAAAGGATCCAAACAGAATCCTGAGAAGCATGTCATCAATATCCTAAGAGAGTGCCGGTCGAGCAAAGTCGGTATACTGATATTTTATGGGTCACAAATGCTTGCAGTATCCAATATATGTATTGCGAGAAAAATGTACTTTAAGTTTTGAAACTGATGCATATTTGGCAACACTGCCCTTTAAAACTAGTATTTTTTCTAGATTCCTTGAACAATTTCCTTCAAAAAGCATCTCGCTGATTGATTCTAGTGAAACAGTGCCAGAGACATAATCAGAAAAATAAACGATTTTTTCAACAATTTGTTATAATTTGGAGTGTTCACATGGAGCGAGGTGTGGTTCAATCGACACAATAATTTGGGATATTATATATTGGATCCATATTAACAATTTTTTTAAAATTGGTTTTAATCCGTGAAGGTCGATTTCAAGTTTTGGTTTTTTTTGTCACTTTGCGCGGAATTATCCATATACAGCAAAGATCCGTTTTATCAGCCCCTTTGTTTATTTTAGGCTGACAAAATTAGTACATATTTTTCTCTCTTTTTAATAGACCGAAGCTGTTAAAATATTTTTATAGTCACTAGACGTAGCCACAGAACCCTTTCTGATTATTTGGTATAAATTTCCCTTAGGGGGGTATAACATAGAATTTTAAACAAATTGATTTTTTTGCATATTTTGTATCTTTAAGGCAAGAAAAACAAGTTCGAGAAAGGATTTCAAACATATTTTCGTATGAGGCTGACAAAATCGGATTAAAAAGCTGACAATATCGGGGGTAGACGAAATCGGAAGCAGACAAAATCTGGGACTGAGAAAATCAGTTTTTCATTGTAAATTTGGCAATGTCCTAGTTGCAAAATTTCATATTTCAATTTAAAAATATATTTTTTTAAAAGCAGTACCAAAAAGAACTGAAAATACCTATTGTTCGGTCACGAACTTTGGCGGCTGGAAAAAAATCAATTTTAACTTATCGGCGGACCCCCTGTGCATTGCAACTGTCCAAAACTATTGATTTTCAACTACCAAAAACTTGTCCTTCAATATAAAACACTTTCCCGAAAAGTTGAAAAAATTCAATTTTAACGCATCGGCGGACCCCCATGTGCATTGAAAATGTCCCAAACTATTGATTTTGAACTACCAACAACTTGTCCTTCAATATAAAACACTTTCCCGAAATGTTGAAAAAAAATCAATTTTGACACATCGGCGGACAGGGGGGTACATTGAAAATGTCCAAAACTATTGATTTTCAACTACCAACAACTTATCCTTCAATATAAAACACTTTCCCGAAAAGTTTAATAAAATTCCATTTTGACACATCGGCGGACCCCCCTGTGCATTGAAAATGTCCAAAACTATTGATTTTCAACTACCAACAACTTGTCCTTCAATATAAAACACTTTCCCGAAAAGTTGAAAAATTTCATTTTGACACATCGGCGGACCGCCCTGTGCATTGAAAATGTTCAAAACTATTGATTTTCAACTACCAACGACTTGTCCTTCAATATGAAACACTTTCCCGAAAAGTTGAAAAAAATTCCATTTTGGCACATCGGCGGACCACCCTGTGCATTAAAAATGTTCAAAACTATTGATTTTTAACTACCAACAACTTGTCTTTCAATATAAAACACTTTCCCGAAAAGTTGAAAAAATTCCATTTTGACACATCGGCGGACCCCCTGTGCATTGAAAATGTTCAAAACTATTAATTTTCAACTACCAACGACTTGTCCTTCAATATAAAACACTTTCCCGAAAAGTTGAAAAAAATTCCATTTTGGCACATCGGCTGACCCCCCTGTGCATTGAAAATGTTCAAAACTATTGATTTTCAACTACCAACAACTTGTTCTTCAATATAAAACACTTTCCCGAAAAGTTGAAGAAAATTCCATTTTGACACATCGGCGGATCCCCCTGTGCATTGAAAATGTCCAAAACTATTGATTTTCAACTACCGACAACTTGTCCTTCAATATAAAAAACTTTCCCGAAAAGTTGACAAATTTCAATTTTAACGCATCGGCGGACCCCCCTGTGCATTGAAACTATCCAAAACTATTTATTTTCAACTACCAACGACTTGTCCTTCAATATGAAACACTTTCCCGAAAAGTTGAAAAAAATTCCATTTTGGCACATCGGCGGACCACCCCTCTCCATTGAAAATGTTCAAAACTATTGATTTTCAACTACCAACAACTTGTCCTTCAATATAAAACACTTTCCCGAAAAGTTGAAAAAATTCCATTTTGACACATCGGCGGACCCCCTGTGCATTGAAAATGTTCAAAATTATTAATTTTCAACTACCAACGACTTGTCCTTCAATATAAAACACTTTCCCGAAAAGTTGAAAAAAAATCCATTTTGGCACATCGGCGGCCCCCCTGTGCATTGAAAATGTTCAAAACTATTGATTTTCAACTACCAACAACTTGTCCTTCAATATAAAACACTTTCCCGAAAAGCTGAAATCGTTAGCATTTGGATTATTTTGCATCCCTACATGTGTGCTGGATCGCTCTCACTCCCAAAATCATTTGGCTAAATCATCATCATAAGGAGTTTCTTACAATAATCATGTACAATACCATCAACCCCGATTTTGCATCTTTTCTATCGTACCTGATTTTCTCAACTTTATAATCCTGATAAAAAAAAATCATAATCAGGCCGTGATCACAGGCGGTGATTTTGTTGCAATGATTTTTTGCTAGCACATTATCGCTTAAGAGAAAATCACTAGCGATTTTTTATGGTTGTGATCATAGCACAGCTTGATCAGCAATGATAATTATCACTGATGATTTTTGATTTTTGGTGATTTTCCCAGGACACAAACATACATACAGACTTTTCGATTTCAGAGAATTGAGATGAATGGTGTAGAAGACTGATTTCTGTCAATTTTTTCGAGATTGCACCAAATCTGGACGTTCCTTGCATTTTAAAGTCATTTGACATCAAATGTACGAATTCAATTTCTAAATATTCACATACTCTTCCATTTTAATAAATTTTAGTTCCGACTTAATTGGGAATTTCATATGTGACAAATAAGAACAAACATACACACATACATAATGACACACATATACAGACTTTCCAATATCGACGAACTGAGTCCAATACTATTAAGTTAAAAGTTTGCGATGATATTGGCGCAATTATTGATAGAGGCGGCAAAATAGTGATGTTAGCGCTCGATTTTTCAAAGGCATTTGACACTGTATCTTATTCAAAGTTATGTGAAAAACTTCAAGCAAATTTTGGTTTTAAAATGAACGCAGTTAGCTTGATTGAATCGTATTTAAAGCACCGAAAGCAAGCAGTTCATGTGGGTGATAGCTTCTCGAATTTTTACCTGTTCTATCAGACCAGACGGTTCAGTCTATATTTCCGGGACAACGCAAGCGATCCGTGCGAAGTTTCATAGACGTATATGGGAAAAATATACGTTTTATTTGGGACAAAGTTTATGAAAATCGACCCAACCAGCCGTCTATGGTAATCAATATGGTCAATGAGACTTCGGTTGGCCGTCAGTGACCTACAACTGCAAATGCAAATTATTTGACATAAATTTTAGTGAAATTTTTACCTTTTGGCATTCATCGTGGTATCGGTTTGAATTGGAATTTTCTATGTGACTCCACGCCACAACCCGTAACTTCGGAACCGGAATTTTAATTGGGATGAAATTTGGCATCCATTTACGAGTATGAAACACCTTTCATTTCAGACTAAGTTTCGTCAAAAATGTCAAGCCATCGCCGAGAAAACGATGCCACTGTTGTTCTAAATATAGTTGTTTCCGCCGGGGCTTCCAGAACCGATGATTGGGGCCAATGTGGCCAAAGAGACTTTGAATGGTTGTTAGTGACCAAGTACTACAGATCCAAGCAGATGTCATATTTTGGAAAAAAATTCACCTTTTACATTCATCGCAGAAATCTGTTAAAACCTGGGATTTGCTGCATGATCGTACTCCTTATCCTGTAATTCGGGAACCGGAAGTCGGATCCATTTGAAATTCCATTTCCGGCAATGGGAATGTTGTATCTTTCATTTGAAACTTAATTTATACAAATCAGTCCAGCCATCCCTGAGGAAAATGAGTAACATTTTTGACTCATACGCACATACATACACACACATACACACATACAGACTTTCCGATCTCAACGAACTGAGTCGAATGGTATAGCAGACTCGGCCCTCCGGGCCTCGGATAAACAGTCGATGTTCGGAGCGAATGCATATCCTTTCTATATGAGAAAGACAAAAAAATTTGCCAAAATCCAAAAAAGTCAATTTTCGTCAAATTTTTTTTCGAAATTGTTTCAAATATCGGTGTTTCATGCATAGACTGGCAAATCCAAGAAATTCTGCACCTATTTTAAATAAAAGAGTTTTGCATCATTTTGATTTGATATCATAGTGGTACCAGTTTATATGGGAAATTGCTGCGTGGCCACACTCTTAAACCCGTAACTCCGGAACCAGAATTCCGATCAACACAAAATTCAATAGCAGCCGATGGGAAGGTTGTACCTTTCATTTGAGACTAGGCTTGGGCAAATCGGTCCAGCCATCTCTGAGAAAAATGAGTGACATTATTTGACACATACGCACATACATACACACATACACACACATACATACAGACTTTTTCCGATCTCGACGAACTGAGTCGAATGGGATATGACACTCGACCCTCCGGGCCTCGGTTAGAAAGTCGGTTTTTGGAGCAATTGCATAGCCTTTCTATATGAGAAAGGCAAAACGTTTAAATTCTTCTAAAAACAGGGGCTTATGCAACAGTTTTTATTAAATTGATACTATGCAATCAATGAAGTATTATTAAGTTAGAAAACGTTGTTAATGATCTATGCGTACTTACTGTTGTTGAAAGTATCGAGTTATTTAGGGTACATTATTAGAATTTTAAAAAAATCGAAAAAAAATTAATTGCTGAAAATGTGCTTAAATAGTTTTGAAAATATGTCGCCGAAGCGCCTCTTATGTATACCCCGAGCGTACTGAAAACTTTAGAAGCGATTTTTTTAAACCACTTTTTCGCTGATCGGGAATGTAAGTCAAACAACTCTATTTGGATCGTTTTGAAATTTGTACAGTGTATCCAGAATTGCTATCTGCAGCGACGTACGTAGGATTTTAGATTTTTATCGCATAGTTTTTTTTTTAATTTGCGTCGATTTTAATGAATTTTACAGCGCTTTTCCATTAACAAGTGCGCCATTTCGCAAAATCCTACGTCGCTTGCCATTGTACCAAGAAATCTAAAAAAAATTAGTTTTTGGCTTTTTACATTTCTTATAAAAGAAATGTATAGAATTCGCTCAAACTTTCAAGATTTTTTCCGAGGCCCGGAGGGCCGAGTCTTATATACCAATCGACTCAGCTCGACGATTTGGGACAATGTCTGTGTGTGTGTGTGTATGTAACGGACAAATTCTCATTCGTGTTTCTCAGCAATGGCTGAACCGATCTTATCCAAACCAATTTTAAATGAAAGAACTAAAAAACAGTATGAACGCTATTAATTTGTTTTTGATTCTGATGTTTAGTTTCCAAGATATGAATGTTTGAATGCGCAAAAATGGCGTTTTTTGCAGTTTTTTTAAATTATCTGCCGAAATTGACAATATAGATTAACAATTTATATGTTGTTAGACAGCTTCAACGAATACCTTTCGTACAAGCTATAGATTGTTGAAATCGGACTATTATCAAAAGAGATATTTAACATTAAATGCGGACGAAAGATTTTTATCATTTCCCATAGCCAGAAATATGACCAAAAACATGTAATCTATTATTAACGCCAAAACGGCTTATTTTAGGTCAATAGTATCTTCGGAGAATTTAATGGAGGCAATATGCCCTTTCTTTTGGTATTATGCTTTTGCTGATTAATCCCTCTATGAGTGAGATATTTTCACAAATTTTTTTGGAAGTGATTATATCGAAATGATGCCTTCAGCAAATTTGTAGCTCTTATTTTTGCGAATAACTTTAATGAAGACTTCGAATATCCATTTTGAAGACTTTAAAAGTTATGGCTTGTTGTTTGTTGATTACTCTTTGTCGCCTATTTATTGTTCAATATAGTAATAATCCATTGAAATAAGCCAAACATTATTTCGATAAAACGAATTTTGTATTTCATTTTACTATCTACAACCGCTAGAAATAATCACCGAACACTTCCAAGTTGTCTGGAAGGAACTTGATAACTTATCAGTACAAAAATGTTCATTTGTGCGAACCTTCTGACTGCAATTTTTCTAACTTATAACCATCGGATCGATCTGAAACATATCGGAAAATGAAAAGCGAAATAAATAACTCCAAGCAACGGTGTAGCCAAGAGAAGGTTTTGGGGTTTAACACTATGCAAATCCCCCCCCCCCCCCCACAACACCCAAAAAAAATATTGAATTGAAGTTGAAAATTTATTGATGCAGACTGATTTAATTCAATATTACAATAACAATTATCTGATCCGTAGATTGATAACCTGTTGTTGTAACCATCATGAGGACTTTTGATAAATTGTCGGAATGGGGTCCTGATATGTAACTGATCTCTTGGTCTTGATTTCACAGTTGTCTAATAGCATCAATATCAAAAACGCAAAACGCACTGAAATAAGTTCAATATTAAATGAGTTAGCACTTTGGCAAAAGAGACACGATTCAGATAACTATAACGACGACGATGTTGATGATGTTGATGATTGTGATTATAATAATTATGAGGATGACGATGATAATAAAGTAGTTACGTAGAATAGTAAAATAAATATCTGCCTGAGCCTAACGTTTTCAATATTTGTGTACATATATTTGACAAGCTCAAAAAATCATTTAACAACTCGACTTTTTGATCTAGTAAAGCAGGTTCTAAATGGCAATGACCAGGCCCTTAAAAACAGCCGTATGCTGATGTCATTTAATCATAATGTTGATGTCAACATTTTTCGCTGAACGACAAAAAAGCAAAAGTTGATTTTGAAATATTTTATAGTATTTTTGATGCACTTTCGAAAGAGTACAAATTTAGCTGCTACTTTTTGCAACCTTCTGAGTTAGAGGTCATTGAAAATTTCATTTTTATTTAAAAAAAATGATCGTAACTCGATAACGAAAAATGATATCGATTCACATTTTTCAGCAGAAATATGCGCAATAAAAGGTACTAAAATTGCTTCATAGAGATTATGAAGATAGACTAACTATTTAAAAAGTTATAGTTAAAAAACTGACTTTTTCAGAAACACCCTAAGATAAAGAAGAAAAATAATTATAACATGAAAACAGATAATGCTATAACTTTGATGCATTTGAAAATGTTACTTGAAAAACATTTTTCTACAACTTTGCTGAAGTAAGTACCTTGCTACACCAGTTAGTTCTAAACATAATTTTTCGAAAAGAATGTTTGAGAGGACTACCCTAGCTACATTTTGCTTTAAAAGAAAGAAAATTTAATTTCCAAAAATATTCTCTCAGACATAATTTCTCTAAAATGAACGGTTTGGAAGTTATTGATTTTTGTACCGAAAAACCGCCCTTGTGACCCATAGTGGAATGGTGGGTTTTTTCAAGAAAAAGCGTTGACTTATTAATTCTCAGTCGCGTTGGAAATTTGAGTAAAGTATAAACTTCAAATCGATTCAAAAAAAAAATCGATTTTTTTTGGCTCAGTACAATTACATGATTTAGAAGAATCAGTTTTTCCACCACAATGCATTGATTGAGGAATTTAGATATTTTATTAACAGCAATAATTCGTTTGTATGTCTATTTTATGGGCCATTTTTTCGCCTTCCCATTGATTTGGTTTGAGATTTCTAGCACTGATGTTGTCCTATGCTGATTTGAGTGATTCTCTGAGTCCTGCCACTATCCCATGTAGTATGTGTTATCAAAAACATCGCAAAGCATCAAGTTCTAAAGGTTCTCAAACGATATAATATCCGAATAGAGTGATAAGAGTTATAAGAAATGTCTCATCACACTGTTAGGTGGATTAAAAGCGTTTTTACATTTCTTATAAAAGAAATGTATAGAATTCGCTCGAACTTTCAAGATTTTTTCCGAGGCCCGGAGGGCCGAGTCTTATATACCAATCGACTCAGCTCGACGATTTGGGACAATGTCTGTGTGTGTGTGTGTGTGTGTGTGTGTATGTAACGGACAAATTCTCATTCGTGTTTCTCAGCAATGGCTGAACCAATCTTATCCAAACCAATTTTAAATGAAAGAACTAAAATACAGTATGAACGCTATTAATTTGTTTTTGATTCTGATGTTTAGTTTCCAAGATATGAATGTTTGAATGCGTAAAAATGGCGTTTTTTGCCGTTTTTTTTTAATTATCTGCCGAAATTGACAATAAAGATTAACAATTTATATGTTTTTAGACAGCTTTAACGAATACCTTTCGAACAAGCTATAGATTGTTGAAATCGGACTATTATCAAAAGAGATATTTAACATTAAATGCGGACGAAAGATTTTTATCATTTCCCATTGCCAGAAATATGACCAAAAACATGTAATCTATTATTAACGCCAAAACGGCTTATTTTAGGTCAATAGTATCTTCGGAGAATTTAATGGAGGAAATATGCCCTTTCTTTTGGTATTGTGCTTTTGCTGATTAATCCCCCTATGAGTGAGATATTTTCACAAATTTTCTTGGAAGTGATTATATCGAAATGATGCCTTCAGCAAATTTGTAGCTCTTACTTTTGCGAATAACTTTACTGAAGACTTCAAATATCTATTTTGAATACTTTAAAAGTTATGGCTTGTTGTTTGTGGATTACTCTTTGTCGCCTATTTATTGTTCAATATAGAAATAATCCATTGAAATAAGCCAAACATTATTTCGACAAATCGAATTTTGTATTTCATTTTTCTATCTACAACCGCTAGAAATAATCACCGCACCGAACACTTCCAAGTTGTCTGGAAGGAACTTGATAACTTATCAGTGCTAAAATTTTCATTTGTGCGAACCTTCTGACTGCAATTTTTCTAACTAATGACCATCGGATCGATCTGAAACATATCGGAAAATGAAAAGCCAAATAAATAACTCCAAGCAACGGCGTAGCCCAGAGAAGGTTTTGGGGTTTAACACCATACAACCCCCCCCCCCCCCCCCCTCACCCAAAAAAAATATTGGATTGAAGTTGAAAATTTATTGATGCAGACTGATTTAATTCAATATTACAATAACAATTATCTGATCCGTAGATTGATAACCTGTTGTTGTAAACATCATGAGGACTTTTGATAAATTGTCGGAATGGGGTCCTGATATGTACCTGATCTATTGGTCTTCATTTCACAGTTGTCTAATAGCATCAATATCAAATTCCTGCCTGAAAACATTCCAATAGAAAATTACAGAGTTCTGTAATCAATCATAGTCCTCAGATTTATTTTCAAATTGATCTCGTTTTTGTAGAGATGTACTGTAATAAGGGTCTTTATTTAATAGGAAGAGAAGTTAAAATTGATTTAATGTCTATGAAACATAGAACTGCTCACCAAAAAATGCGTAACTTTCAACATTTGTCAAAAATGTTTTTGCCTTTCTCATTCACTCTAAAATTCGTCAATCTAATCCCGACCCGGAGGGCCGAGTATCATATGCCAATCGACTGAGTTCGTCGAGATCGGAAAATGTCTGTGTGTATGTATGTGTGTATGTGGAAAAAATGTGACCTCTATTTCTCAGAGATGGCTGGACTGATTTGCACAAAGTTAGTCTCAAATGAAAGGTACAACCTTCCCATCGGCTGCTATTGAATTTTTTATTGATTGGACTTCCGGTTCCGGAGTTACGAGTTGAAGAGTGTAACCACACAGCAAATTCCCATAAAACCGAAATGAAAAATTTTCAAAATCAAATTTGTATTTTGACTTTTTTTGGACTTACATTTTTGTCTTTCTCATATAGAAAGGTTATGCAATCACTCTAAAAATCGTCAATCATACCGACCCGGAGGGAGTATGCAGTGAGGGGTAGCTACTTTAAAATTAAAACTAGTTTAAACTTTCTTAACAAGTTGAAAATTTTCGGCAGGATCTGGAGCTCCCGGACCTTTCTCCATGATCCGCCCCTGGTTTCAAGCGACGTTTCAGTATCACATAGTATCTCAAGATCGTGGCTGTCGATCCATTGTATGTATGTGCAAATCGTACTGAACATGTAATATTCATTTCCACCATTGTATTGAACATAACCAGCCATGGAATCGTAGTCTGGACAAATGAGACAAGCACAATTGCACCACTAGGTGGATTAAGACAGGTTTTTTTTGGGAATGCGTCGAGTTGAGACGAAAACGTAATATGATTAATAACGAGGATAACACTTTCCGAATGTAGAGAGAAATTTATGAAAAATAACGATTTCCATTCGATTCTAGCAGGTTCTGATCGATTTTGATGAGCATTTGATTTTTGTTGTATGACCAATTATATGTATAGGTCAAATGTTTAAAATCAGTAATTTAAGGTCAAGATAGCATCATTTTGAAACCGCCAACTTCGGAGGTTTAGTATCTTCGATGAGTTTTACAAACGTTAAACAGTGCATCATTTGATAAAATAATTTTGACGGTATATCGTCCAAGAAATATTTATGGTGATTTTTCTCAGGTTAATATTCGTGACTCAACAAATTCGCTAGACACGAACTCCGTTACTATTTTCTAAAAAATTAATTCTGCATAATTTTAAAACTTAAAAAATTACGGTTTCGGAATTATGCCGTTTGGACAGTATGATCGATTTTCACCAAACCCCCACCAAACCGAATTTCTGGCTACGCCGCTGACTTCAAGTAAGTAGAAACAAAGTCGTTCTACACTCGTTCACATGAAACTTCTTCGAATGCTGAATATCTATTATAATACATTGAAACCCTGATTTTATCAGCCAAATATGAACATATGTTTGATGGGATCTAGCAGACGAACAAGACTGAATTCGAGTAAATCCTTTCTTGAGCATGTTTTCCTTATCATGAAGATGGAAATATGCAAAAATAAAAAGTTCATCATAATCAGAAATAGTTATCAGACTACATCAAGGGACGGGAAGAATATTTTAACAGCTTCAGTTTATTATAAAGAAAAAAAATGCCCGATTTAGTCAATGTCCCCATTTTGTCAGCCTAAAATACACCATGAGACTGATAAAAATGGGTCTTTATTGTATGTATTATTCACTGTGTTTCACATTAATAGGTACATTTCATTTTTGGGGATTTTTTATTGTATCGAACTACAACAATTTTTAGGTAATTTTCAAGGGGTTTTTTATAGACTTCTTCCAAAATTTGGCGAACCTATTCCAATTCGTATACCAATTAATTGGTATACTTAAGGGTTAATATGTTGCAGATAGAGAAAATACTGAAATTTTCAGCTTTTTTCTTACACAATATTACGAAAGATTATTAAACAATTTTTCTTAATAAGTTTGTGAAAATTATAAACTATTTGAAATTTTTTAATAGTATAATTTTTTTTATTTAACCGTGATTTTTTAATAAATAGTGACCATCGCTTCACAACGTAGTCTATTTTTCATGGCTTGCGGTGAGCACGATCTCTCGAATTGCTGAACTGAAAATTATGGAATAGAAATTAATTTTTAGTATTCTTTACTTTACTCGCCGCGCAGATAGCTCTGAATTAGACCCGCTGGTGCCCTAAGACGATTTCGCTAGATTTTCAGTGCACTGTGCACACAGTGCATTAACGCAAGTGACGGAAGGTTATCGAAAAGTTTCGTGAAAATGAATATTCCAGTAATGATGATGATTTTCCCAAACGGTTCGTTTTCGAGAGGTTTTTATTTGTTATTTGGCATTAGGATTAGCGATAATAATTCAAATCAAGGATACTACTGGGAAGTCACCTTTAGAAAAAGTTGATGTCGAAGTAAAATTTGGAACTATGCACGCATGCACTTCAGAGATAGCGTGATATCCGGAGCTGCGATTTCATTTCAACCCTTTTTTGTGAAAATGGCGATACTTACAAATGTAAACATAAGGCTTTTTTCATACATGCGAATGAGGGCTTTGAAACGCAACCAATTAACCTAAAAATTTTGATTCTACGATATTGCTTTCTTAAACTATAGCAAAAAATACAACGGGCGAAACTGTATTTTTGTTTGTTTATTTAAAGTTTCGCCCTCCACGCTCCATGCAAACAAACAGGGCGATACTTTTTTTGCTAGCAGTTTAGAAGCGAAACTGTCATTTTCGTATTTTTTTAGGATTATCAAGCTGATATCAGCTGTAAATAGTAACAATGATCGCTATTGAAAAAAACCCGGACGAAATCGGTGGTGTAGAACTGTAGTTATTGTAAAAAAACGTAAGAACGATACTTCAATGCTGATAGGTGGGACCGAAAAAGTAAACAATCGCCAAAGGGTAAAGTATAAACTTCAAATCGATTCAAAAAAAATGCGATTTTTTGGCTCAGTACAATATATAACCCCTTAAGGAAAATTCAGTTTTCCCACCACAATATAGATATTTTATTCACAGAGCATTAACAATAATTCGTAGCTATGTCTATTTTATGGGCCATTTTTTCGCTTCCCATTGATTTGATTTGAGATTTCTAGCACTGATGTTGTCCTACGCTGATTTGAGCGATTCTCTGAGTCCTGCCACTTTCCCATGTAGTATGTGTTATCAAAAACATCGCGAAGCATCAAGTTCTAAATGTTCTCAAACGATATAATATCCGAAGAGAGTGATAAGAGTTATAAGAAATGTCTCATCACACTGTTAGGTGGATTAAAAGCGTTTTTTATATATTATTTTCTGTTTGATTATATTATTTTGTTTGCATTACATTTCTAGTTTAGTATATTGGGTGTTCAGCCACAAGTGGTGACTTTTCATCCCAATTGTTTACATGATTCAGTTAATTATTATTAAGATATAATATGCTTTCGCAGTTAAGTTTTTTGAGTAGGATGTTTTAAACCTACTTGTCTTGTGAATAAGGAGTTGAACAAATCTTATAACCTAACTTATAAACTATAAAGAGAGCTAATCGTTGCAATTGAAGATATAAACATTTTATACATTTGTTGCATTTTGTTTGGATTCCTTCAATGTGATCCTTAAAAGTGAGTTTTTTATCGTAAATCAAACCCAAGTATTTAACTTGATCTGACCACATTAAATTCAAACCATTAAATTTAATAATATGGTTATTATTTGGCTTAAGAGAAGAAGCTCTTGGCTTATGCGGAAACACAATCAATTGTGTTTTTGCCGCATTAGTGGAAATTTTTATTTTTTCAAATAATCATTGAAAATATTCAAGCTTCGTTGCAGTCGACTGCAGATAATACAAAGACTCCTACCAGTGGCTGAGATGCTAGTATCATCACAGAAAAGTGACTTTTTACAGCCTGTAGGTAGATTTGGAAGATCAGAGGTAAAAATATTGTATAGTATTGGTGCGACGCTTGATCCTTGAGGGACGCCTGCTTTAACGGGTAGCTTATTAGATTTACAATTCTAATAAGAAACCTGTAGGGTACGGTTAGTAAGATAATTTTTAATTATCTTTATTATGTAAATTGGAAAATTGAAATCCCACATTTTGGCAATTAATCCTTTGTGCCTAACACTGTCGAAAGCTTTTTCGATGTCTAGAAGAGCAACTCCAGTGGAATAGCCCTCTGAGATATTTGCCTTTATCATGTTAGTTACTCTCACAAGTTGATGAGTAGTTGAATGTCCAATACGAAATCCAAACTGCTCAGGAAGAAAAATAGAATTCCCATTGATATGTGACATCATTCTAGTTAGGATGATTTTTTCAAATAATTTACTAATAGAATAGAGTAAACTATTTGGTCGATAGCTAGATGCTTCTGCTGGGGCTTCAAAATCGGAATAACCTTGGCATTTTTCCATCTTTCAGGGAAGTATGCTAATTCAAAACATTTGTTGAATATTTTGACCAAGTATCTCATGGTGATTTCGGGAAGGTTTTTAAGGTGAATGTTGAATATTCCATCATAACCTGGAGCCTTCATATTTTTTAACTTTTTATTTATGGATTTTATCTCATCATAGTTTGTTTCAACAATATCGTCTAGAGACAATACTTGATTTGAAACGTTTTCATATTTTTGTAAGACTTCGGTTTCAATAGGACTCACAACGTTGAGATTTAAATTATGGACGCTTTCAAACTGCTGAGCAAGTTTTTGAGCTTTTTCTTCGTTTGTAAGAAGTATGTGGTCACCTTCCTTCAAAGCTGGAATTGGTTTCTGAGGTTTCTTAAAAGCCTTAGAAAGTTTCCAGAAAGGTTTAGAATTTGGCTTGATTTGTTCAACCTCTTTCGCGAAATTTTCATTTCTTAAGAGTCTGAATCTATGCTTAATTTCTTTTTGTAGATCCTGATAGATACATTTCATAGCAGGATCACGAGAACGTTGATATTGACGTCTTCGAACATTCTTCAAGCGAATCAGAAGTTGAAGATCGTCGTCAATAATAGGAGTATTAAATTTTTTCTGTGTTGTTGGTACTGATAAATTTCTAGCATCAACTATAGAATTACTTAAATTTTGTAATGGCGTATCAATGTCAGCTTTATTTTGTAAATCAAGGTCATGATTAAAATTATTCTCAATATAAGTTTTGTACCTTTCCCAATTCGCTTCGTGATAATTGAACACTGAGCTAATGGAATTGGCAACAGCTTCTTGAGAAAGTGAAAAAGTTACTGGAAGATGATCAGAATCAAAGTCAGCATGTGTAATCAATTCGCTACAAAGGTGGCTTTGATCTGTCAAAACCAAATCAATTGTTGATGGATTCCTTACAGACGAATAGCACGTAGGAGCATTCGGGAACACAATTGAATAATAACCAGCAGAGCAATCATTAAAAAGTTTACCGTTGGAATTGCTTTGAGCATTATTCCAGGCTCGGTGTTTGACGTTAAAATGACCGATTATGAAGAATTTCGACCGATTTCTTGTATGTTTTTGTAAGTCTCCCTTCAAGAAATTAATTTGCTCGCCAGTGCACTGAAAAGGCAAATAGGCTGCAGCAATAAAAATGATACCAAGATCAGTTTCAATTTCGATACCCAAAATCTCGATCACCTTGGTGTCAAGAGACGGCGTAACGGAATGTTTTTTGGACTTTGGTACATTTTTGTCTTTCTCATATAGAAAGGTTATGCAATCACTCTAAAAATCGTCAATCATACCGACCCGGAGGGAGTATGCAGTGAGGGGTAGCTACTTTAAAATTAAAACTAGTTTAAAATTTCTTAACAAGTTGAAAATTTTCGGCAGGATCTGGAGCTCCCGGACCTTTCTCCATGATCCGCCCCTGGTTTCAAGCGACGTTTCAGTATCACATAGTATCTCAAGATCGTGGCTGTCGATCCATTGTATGTATGTGCAAATCGTACTGAACATGTAATATTCATTTCCACCATTGTATTGAACATAACCAGCCATGGAATCGTAGTCTGGACAAATGAGACAAGCACAATTGCACCACTAGGTGGATTAAGACAGGTTTTTTTTGGGAATGCGTCGAGTTGAGACGAAAACGTAATATGATTAATAACGAGGATAACACTTTCCGAATGTAGAGAGAAATTTATGAAAAATAACGATTTCCATTCGATTCTAGCAGGTTCTGATCGATTTTGATGAGCATTTGATTTTTGTTGTATGACCAATTATATGTATAGGTCAAATGTTTAAAATCAGTAATTTAAGGTCAAGATAGCATCATTTTGAAACCGCCAACTTCGGAGGTTTAGTATCTTCGATGAGTTTTACAAACGTTAAACAGTGCATCATTTGATAAAATAATTTTGACGGTATATCGTCCAAGAAGTATTTATGGTGATTTTTCTCAGGTTAATATTCGTGACTCAACAAATTCGCTAGACACGAACTCCGTTACTATTTTCTGAAAAATTATTTCTGCATAATTTTAAAACTTAAAAAATTACGGTTTCGGAATTATGCCGTTTGGACAGTATGATCGATTTTCACCAAACCCCCATCAAACCGAATTTCTGGCTACGCCGCTGACTTCAAGTAAGTAGAAACAAAGTCGTTCTACACTCGTTCACATGAAACTTCTTCGAATGCTGAATATCTATTATAATACATTGAAACCCTGATTTTATCAGCCAAATATGAACATATGTTTGATGGGATCTAGCAGACGAACAAGACTGAATTCGAGTAAATCCTTTCTTGAGCATGTTTTCCTTATCATGAAGATGGAAATATGCAAAAATAAAAAGTTCATCATAATCAGAAATAGTTATCAGACTACATCAAGGGACGGGAAGAATATTTTAACAGCTTCAGTTTATTATAAAGAAAAAAAATGCCCGATTTAGTCAATGTCCCCATTTTGTCAGCCTAAAATACACCATGAGACTGATAAAAATGGGTCTTTATTGTATGTATTATTCACTGTGTTTCACATTAATAGGTACATTTCATTTTTGGGGATTTTTTATTGTATCGAACTACAACAATTTTTAGGTAATTTTTAAGGGGTTTTTTATAGACTTCTTCCAAAATTTGGCGAACCTATTCCAATTCGTATACCAATTAATTGGTATACTTAAGGGTTAATATGTTGCAGATAGAGAAAATACTGAAATTTTCAGCTTTTTTCTTACACAATATTACGAAAGATTATTAAACAATTTTTCTTAATAAGTTTGTGAAAATTATAAACTATTTGAAATTTTTTAATAGTATAATTTTTTTTATTTAACCGTGATTTTTTAATAAATAGTGACCATCGCTTCACAACGTAGTCTATTTTTCATGGCTTGCGGTGAGCACGATCTCTCGAATTGCTGAACTGAAAATTATGGAATAGAAATTAATTTTTAGTATTCTTTACTTTACTCGCCGCGCAGATAGCTCTGAATTAGACCCGCTGGTGCCCTAAGACGATTTCGCTAGATTTTCAGTGCACTGTGCACACAGTGCATTAACGCAAGTGACGGAAGGTTATCGAAAAGTTTCGTGAAAATGAATATTCCAGTAATGATGATGATTTTCCCAAACGGTTCGTTTTCGAGAGGTTTTTATTTGTTATTTGGCATTAGGATTAGCGATAATAATTCAAATCAAGGATACTACTGGGAAGTCACCTTTAGAAAAAGTTGATGTCGAAGTAAAATTTGGAACTATGCACGCATGCACTTCAGAGATAGCGTGATATCCGGAGCTGCGATTTCATTTCAACCCTTTTTTGTGAAAATGGCGATACTTACAAATGTAAACATAAGGCTTTTTTCATACATGCGAATGAGGGCTTTGAAACGCAACCAATTAACCTAAAAATTTTGATTCTACGATATTGCTTTCTTAAACTACAGCAAAAAATACAACGGGCGAAACTGTATTTTTGTTTGTTTATTTAAAGTTTCGCCCTCCACGCTCCATGCAAACAAACAGGGCGATACTTTTTTTGCTAGCAGTTTAGAAGCGAAACTGTCATTTTCGTATTTTTTTAGGATTATCAAGCTGATATCAGCTGTAAATAGTAACAATGATCGCTATTGAAAAAAACCCGGACGAAATCGGTGGTGTAGAACTGTAGTTATTGTAAAAAAACGTAAGAACGATACTTCAATGCTTCAATGCTGGGACCGAAAAAGTAAACAATCGCCAAAGGGTAAAGTATAAACTTCAAATCGATTCAAAAAAAATGCGATTTTTTTGGCTCAGTACAATATATAACCCCTTAAGGAAAATTCAGTTTTCCCACCACAATATAGATATTTTATTCACAGAGCATTAACAATAATTCGTAGCTATGTCTATTTTATGGGCCATTTTTTCGCTTCCCATTGATTTGATTTGAGATTTCTAGCACTGATGTTGTCCTACGCTGATTTGAGCGATTCTCTGAGTCCTGCCACTTTCCCATGTAGTATGTGTTATCAAAAACATCGCGAAGCATCAAGTTCTAAATGTTCTCAAACGATATAATATCCGAAGAGAGTGATAAGAGTTATAAGAAATGTCTCATCACACTGTTAGGTGGATTAAAAGCGTTTTGCCTTTCTCATATAAAGAATGGCTATGCAATCACTGTAAAAATCGACTTTTTAACCGAGGCCCGGAGGGCCGAGTGTCATACACCATTCGATTCAGTTCGTCGAGATCGGCAAATGTCTGTGTGTGTGTATGTATGTGTGTGTGTGTATGTGTGTGTGTATGTGTGTGTGTGTGTCATTTAAACTCACACAATTTTCTCAGAGATGGCTGAACCGATTTTCGC
Source organism: Topomyia yanbarensis (assembly GCF_030247195.1). NCBI lineage: Eukaryota > Metazoa > Arthropoda > Insecta > Diptera > Culicidae > Topomyia > Topomyia yanbarensis. The sequence goes on along the minus strand of NC_080672.1, from coordinate 236,712,818 downwards.
AAACTTAGTTTCATCTGAAAGGTATAACGCTCCCATAAGCTGCTATTGAATTTTTAGTTGATCCGACTTCCGGTTCCGGAGTTACGGGTTGAAGAGTGCGGTCACACAGCAAATTCCCATATAAACTGGTACCACCATGATGTTCAAATGATGTAAAACATATTAAAATTTATGTAACATTACTCTAGTTTGCGGGTCTGGATCACTAATGATCAATCAAAGCAGTTTTGACCACATTGGCCACCCATGACGGTTCATGACGCCCCCGGGGAACTCGCCAAGTTCCTAAGCTAATATCACACCCATTCCCCAACGAATTCTCTACCGATTTTCACAAACTTGATTTCAAATGAAAGATACAGTAATACCATTGACTGCTGCTGAATTTCATTCGGTTCTGACTCTTGCTTCCGGAGTTACAAGGGTGTTAGTAAGGATACACTGGAATTTCCCATATAAATCGGTACAATCGTAATACCTCAGAGGCTTAAAACTATTGAAATGGTCACCAAATTACTTCTAATCGCAGATCTAGATCACTGATTGCCAATCAAACATTCTTTGAATATATTGTCCACTATCGACGATTCCGGAAGTCCGGAATTCCGGGCATATTCCACAATTAAAGTCACATCGGTTCTTCGGTGATGACTGAACCGATTTTCTCAAACCAAGTCTCAAATGGAAGGCAAAATATGCAGTTGAGTATTGCGTCGCCGCACAACCCCCCCACCCCCCTCTCCGCCTTGCCCTTACACCTCCCTCCTTCATCACTCCCCTCTCCTTGGACCACCCTCACGCCCGCATTTTCTTCATCCACCCCGTATAACGAAATAAGATGAAGTTCGCCAATATATCTGTGTGTATGTATGTACGTGTGTAATCTGTGTGTATGTATGTGTGTATGTATGTATGTATGTATGTATGTATGTATGTATGTATGTATGTATGTATGTATGTATGTATGTATGTATGTATGTATGTATATGTGAGTATGTGCTGATTTGTTAACAAAAGGTCCACATCAGTTTCTCGGAGATGGCTGAACCGATTTTTACAAACTAAGATTCAAATGAAAGGTATAATATTCCCATAGGTTGCTATTGAATTTCATTTTCAACTGACATCTTGTTCCGGAGTTCGGCAAATGTCTGTGTGTGTATGTATGTATGTGTGTATGTGCGTCTGTGTGTGTATGTGACCAAAAATGTCACTCATTTTTCTCAGAGATGGCTGAACCGATTTTGACAAACTTAGTCTCAAATGAAAGGTGCAACGTTCCCATAGGCTGCTATTGAATTTCTAATGGATCCGGATTCCGGTTCCGGAATTACAGGGTGATGAGTACGAACACGCAGAAAATGTCGATTTTAATAAATTCTGCAATGAATGTATAAAGATGAAAATTTTTCCAAAATATGACCACAACTGCTTCGATTTGTAGTATTAGGTCACTAACATCCATTCAAAGTCTATTTGGCCACAGTGGCCACCATCATCGGTTCCGAAAGCCCCGGCGGAAGTATCTAAATTCAGAATAACAGTCACATCGGTTTCTCGGAGATGGCTAGACCGATTCAACTAAACTTGGTCTCAAATGAAAGGTATTGCGTCCCTGTAAATGGCTATTAAGTTTCATCCCGATCCGACTTTCGGATCCAGAGTTACAGGTTGTGGCGTACGATCACATAGCAAATTGTGATTCAAACCGATACTCCGATGAAAGCAAAAAAGGTAAAAATTTCACTAAAATGTCTCTCAAACAACTTAAATTTGCTGTTCTAGGTCCCCGACGGCCAACCAAACTTTCGTTCACTACATTGACCACCATAGACGGTTCCGGAAGTGCCCGGGAAAAGCGGCCATCTTTCAAAATTGATGAACTCACATCAGTTTCCCGGAAATGGTTGGGCCGATTTTCACAATGATAGCTATAATATCCCCACAGATGTCTATAAAATTTCGCACGGATCGCTTATATGGTTCCGGAAATATAGACTGAACCGTCCGGTCACATATGAAATTCCCATATAAGCCGGAGCCCAAAATTTTTTTCAAAGGGGGGACCCCATGAAATTTCAGAAATCAAATTCGTATTTTTGATGTCAAACATCTTTAAAATGTATGAAACGTCGAGATTTTATGTCATCACGAAATTTTTTTTTGTAAAGATCGATTTTTTTGGACTTTGCCGATTTCGCACCTTTTTTTCAGTTCAATATTACCGTGGCTCTTTCTTTCTTTTACAAAATTTTAGAACTTGAATAATGATTTCTTTTCTTGTATATTTATCATGTCATGTATAATAATAAAATGTAATATTTGCATTTGAAAGTTTTTAATGAATATAAACAACACAAACATTCTCGTGTTCATGATTGAGAAAGGCACAATTGCACCGCTAGGTGGATTAAAACAGGTTTTTTCTTTATTCGGCATGCTATGATTCCTTTTATTAGTGTATCTCTACTATACGCTATATATACTCATATAGGTCCAAACGCTCGTGGCCTTCGCGATAACACAAACCTGGCCACAAACGCGACCATGCAATTGCAATAATCCACATATACTTACGCCCGCGATTTCGCCTACATGAAAACACCCCGGTAGTTTAGTAAACGTGGCATCTTTAAACTTCCAAACGCGGTCTCAATCATTAACCCACCACTCGCGCGATCATGAAATGGGCACGTCCGAAAGTTTTACCAGTCTGGACTAATGCCTTCAGTTAAACCAATCAAAAAAGTGACGCTCATATTCACTGAACAACACGTTCTATGGTGACATGACCTGGAACTCAAGTGATATGAGGAAACGGACTACCATCTGTACCATACACTAAAAATTAAACATCAGATTCACGGTCCGCGCGCGATCAAACAAGAATACACGCTACATCATTATAAAATCAAAATTATACACGCGAAGTCACATACACGTAACAAACACGTTAATATACAAATGCTTGAGCCCTTCGCGACCATCCCCGGCACCTACGCCCGCGATTCCGTAAACATGATAACATCCGGTAATAAAGTGAATGTCTCAGCTCCTATAAATTTTCAAACGCGGTCTCAATCGTGAACCTAAAAACTCCTGCGGTCGCACGAACATGAATCGGTTACTTCCGGATTTTTTAACCTTGATATCAGCAGACTAGGTCCATGTCTTCAATTGGATCAATTAAAAAAAGAAAGCTCTCATATCCACTGAACACCACGTTACATGGCGACATGACTGAGGACTCTAGTGATATGGGGTAACTTACTCCCTGTCAGAATGTGAATTGTACACCAAAAACTATCAGAATGAAGGTCCGCGTGACCATCCAAGAACGCAAGCGTATATAGGAAATGGCACACGGTTACAAAATCCAGTCTTGTACACGAGAAGTCACATAAACGCGAGCACATGTGACAAACACGTTAACGTACGAACGCTTAAGCCCTTCGCGATTAACATCGCACACCTACGTTCGCGATCGCGTAAACTTAATAACACCCCGGTAATAAGGAGAACGTTTTAGCATGCACGAAGTTTCAAACGCGAACCTACAAACGTCCGTTTTCGCGCGCTCATGAATCGGTTACGTCCGGAAACCATTACTCTCTATCCTAATAACTTAGGATCATACATTCAGTAGGACCAATGAAAAAATAAAGCACATATCTAGACAACACGTTCCATGGCGACATCACCGGGTACTCTAGTGATATGGAAGATCTCACACTCTTTTAGCATCCTAGCAGTACAGCAAAAAATAAAGTACTAGATTCACGATTATCCAAGAACACACGCGAATATGCGAAAGGCACAAGTTATAAAATAGAATTCATTCACGCGAAGTTACATACACGTTAGCACACGCGACATACAAACGCACACGCGATCGCACACGTTAACGTACAAATGCTCGAGCTCTTCGCGATGATACACGCGATCGCGAGTCCCTTTCCTTCCGAGAACCTAGCTCTACAGCTCCAGTAGGACAACTCTCGAAAAAAAAAGAATAGATAGAAGCATCAATTGTCTTCTTTGAATTGTTTATATCATGTATAAGTTTCAAGATATTCAATCTCAAACTTTAAAAATCGTTTTTATCGAAATGTGCTAAATGGTACTTGTCATAAGCTGCCACAACAGCGATGATATCCTAAATCATTAGAAGCTAAACGTGAGCTGAAATATTGAATATTTAAAATCAATGTACATTCCTATGAAAAGCTTGTATCGCGCCTTGGATACATCCAATCCATTCATTTTCAAGCACCTCTAGCAGGTTGCTGCTCGATAAGGTCTTTGTCGGGCACACAAACCGCGCCGCCGGTCGTAATCGACGTAGTCGCTCTCGTTGTTGCTTCTCTGCTATAATCGGTCGACGCACGGCGAGTGAGTTTGGATGACTCAAAAGTTTGCCGTTCGTAGTTTGGATTTAGTATCATTTTAAGCTCGGTCGCGTACGCAAGCGTTTTATTTTTACTGTTAAAAAGGTGAAGCAAAGTTGAGGGTTTTAAGTGGGTGTCCGCTAATAAGTCATAATAAGTGCTTGGTTCGTGCGGTAGATCTAGAATGCTGGATCGGATTCGAGTGACCTTATGTGTTTGATCGTGTGAAAAACATAATGTGCTACACATAACATAGACATAGTTCTATTCTATCGGTGCGGTCGTGGAAGTGTGTTTATAGCTTATAAAGCTGGTGTTAACCGCACAATTCATCAGGTTATTAGAACAATTAATTGCAGTTGCCGCGGCCTTTAGAAGAATGTAACGTTAACACTCGCACCTGCGTTCGAGATTTTTTTTTTCTATTTCCGTCTAATGCTAAGGCGCTTACTTATTTTGACGGCTAATTATGTACAAACAAATGAGTGGCTCGGAAAAGCGTTCCCCGTTCGACGTATTGGCTGAACTGGTTTGCATATAGCAACTGGAAGCAGACGGAGGATCATCCGGAAGCGTTGTTATCCTTCGGAGTATTGAGGTGTTAGCTATCTAAAAAGAAAAATCGCTGTCGGTGCTTACATAAACCATGACGGAGATTGATAGGAAATACACTCTTTATCTTATCACGGTGACGTCCAAATATTCGCGGGAAGAAGACATTGAACAAAGCCTGCGATATAATAATTGCTTTCTTGTACACAGTTGTTGAAAAGGGTAATCGCAAAGTTGTCCCTTGTTATCAACATGTCAACATATTATTTCTGTTGTAATCAAGAAAATTTCAAATAATTAAAATTTCCGTCAATTGATTACCTTTCTACTTTCGTTTTTTCTGAAGCTACACTAAGAAGGTGTCGGCTAGCTTTCTGTATATAATGTTCATATGATTAAAACTGAATTGAAAATTGATCCAATAGTTTTGGTTTTCTATCCTGAAAAGTACTGGCCATGATTTACACCATCCTGTAAACGGAACAAAAAGTCAACGGTCAGATCCAAATTGCTTAAACCCCAGCAAAAGCAACGGAAGAGGTCAATCGCTTCTCTGCGTCCGATGACGTTCGACTGAACTTCAGCTACCGAGAGTGTCGAGAATTTCAAGGACCCTCGCGACTGCGATTCGCGCAACCTCAAACCGTTCCGTTGAACTCTCCGTTCAACGTCTCCGCGGTCGTTCGTTCAGTGTGTACGATCGCGCAGAGGACCGTTTATTTTGTTGCATTTTGCCGCCTCTGATGCTGGGGATCGGATGTGATGAATACCGCCAGTCGCCAGCAAGTCGATTCCCTCTCGTACGGTGTCAACTTCCTTTTTGGTCATCGACACGCGGGCGATATTGCTCTTTTTTTTACCTTTCGCGAGCCGGGCGTGATCGTTGGCAATCGGTTGCAATCACAACATTGACGGCTTCTGCTTGTTGGTAGACAAAAAAAATGCGCTGACAGAACTTGCGTGCCACGATTGAGTACATTTATCATTAGGCTACTTTTTGTTTTTGCTTTACGGAACTTTTTGTCTGGATTCTTGGACGGTCCGGTTATTAAGTTTGTACAGATTGTTTCGCTTAGCAATGTGGTATGATCGATTACTCACATTGCCATGCGCATAGGAGCGATCGTGTGTTTCTGATATGTATATCCAATGTATAGAAGTATTATGACAAGGAGAACTGGAATGACAGACGCTGGACGCAATGAAGTCACGTTTTATTTGCGTTCAGCAGAATGACCTCCGAACCTAACATTACTAACGGGTATATGACTGTTTCTAGCATATCTCCGTTGAATTGAATAGTAATCCTTACACAATTGTCAAATTTGGGGGAAATAATCACACTTTAAAAATTCCGAACAGAGTTTAAAGATTTGTGTGGAAAACTTTTACTATTTTGCTGAATTCTGAACTCATTCCGCTGATTCAATGAAGACTGCACACGAGAAAAATTTAACATGCAATATTAATTTTCCTTCAAAACTTCCTAAACATTTAGTGCTGCTATAGCATTGTATTTCGACATTATTTCTTTGTTTGAGTTCCTTTCCTATTTCAAACACCCACCCAGAAGGTTCTCTTGAACTTCTCAACAACATTTTCTTTTGCTCAAACACAATTTTCAGGGATTCAAAAGATAGAAGCTATAAAACAAAAAATCATATATTTCGTTACTTAGAAAGTTTAAGGGGTTATGTACAAAGCTTCGTTGCGTTGCGTTGCGAAGCACGGTGTTAGAGATGAGCAAACCAATTCAGTTTAGTGAGTGAATCATGTCTGATTCACTCACAAAAAAGAATTGACTCTTGATCGAGTCAGTGATTCATTTTCACAGTGGTTCATCTGTTTGATTTGGAGTATAGACATTAATTCTACGTGTATTAATTTCCAAAAAATTTTGGTTGATTACTCTATATTAAAAGCAAAATTAACTGAGAAAGAGTTACAGGGAATGAATAGTACACGAAAAAATATGCGCCGAAAAAATGTTGTTTTTCATATTTCACAAAAATTATTTAAAAAACCCATTTTTTAATTTTTTATTTTTTGTCAACAAAAACCTAAAGTGAAAAGAAACATTTTGAATGTAATTGCATGATGGAGAACTAAATCGATAAAAAAGTTTTTCTAACGATAACTCTATACAAGTTTTTTTAATTTCATACTAATTAACATACAAAACTGTTGAAATACATACAAAATGGCGTTTGGAATCATATTCAAAAATAAAATTGCATTTTTGACTGCAAATAGCATGAATTATAAAATTATTTCAAAAGTTGTTGTAAGGAAAACTATTTCATTAGAAGCTTCTCCATGATCCAAATACACTGAAAAAGCTTCTTTTACGCCTTTAAAACTATAAACATTAGATTGTTAACATTTTATGATGGGGTAAGGCGAGTAGTTTTTAAAAAGGACATAATTACACAAATTAATTGTTTTTGTTGGAACAAAATTCCAAATATCGAAAATAATCATAATGGGGGCATGACAGCATTTTATTAGTCTACATTGAGATGCTCAAACGACAATAAGTGTGTTTTTACAACTTTCTATTTGATTTTTGTGCATCATTGACTACAGGATATTTCTGATTGTTAAAGTGATTGCATAAACAATATAAGTGGATTTGAGTCCTACAAAGTGCATAAATGAATTTAGTTCAACTTTTTTCATATTTTTTTAATTGCATCGTAATGAAAAATTACGCGGTGGGGCAAATCCGACCTTTAAATAGTGGGGTAAATCCGACCGCTTTTTTGCTAAGAAAATGTTTATCTATCAAATTGAAATATCTTTTTATTGTTATTTTTTATTTATTTTTTTTGCACAATGGTTCATAATTACAAACAAAAGATACAAAAACGCGATGAATATAGTATACGTCAAGCAATTGCACCGATGCAAATGGGAATATCTTTACGTGCTACTGCTCGTGATTTTGACATTCCAGGATTGACAATGAAATCTATTTTCTTCATGTTTCAATTCAATAACATAACATTCATTGACTTATCATTGAAAAACCATAAAACTTGGGTTATATTTGTACTAAATCAATCAAAAACATAGGGGGTCGGGTTTACTCCACCATTTTTGAAAACAGCAAAAATGAACATTTTCGTAAAATGCTTGTATTTCAAAATTTTCCCAAGATATGAATAAAACGCCATACATAGAAAGTTGCCCAGAAGTCTAACCTTTAATTTGGTATATAAACCCGATCAGAATGAAATAACAAGATTATAACAGAACGCAATTTTTGTAACATATTGTGTTATAAAGTAGGTCTCGTTAGTAGTTAAAATAACAGAAATTTATAACAAGTAACAATTCGAGATATAGTTTTGAAATATTTCTGTTATGTGTTTCTGATCGGGAAACCACTTAATCCGATGTAACATGAGCATTTTACAGCCTAAACCATTGACTAGGTCGGATTTGCCCCACCTTACCCTATAATAATGGATTTTTTGCAATTTGAATTTCTAATATAAATTTTAGTTTTTGTGAAAAATGGCACAATATTTTTTAGTGTATTTTTTGTATAGAAGTATTCATTGTCTGTAATTCGTTCTCACATAATTTTGCTGTATAACATCCCGATCAGAAACACATAACAGAAATATTTCAAAACTATAACTCGCATTGTAACTTGTTATAAATTTCTGTTATTTTAACTACTAACGAGACCTAATTTATAACACAATATGTTACAAAAAATGTGTTCTGCTATAATCTTGTTATTTCATTCTGATCGGGATACGATAATCGACCAAATTTTTATTTTGTTTGAGTGCACGTCGAAACATCTACGCCCTTTAATAAAATTACTATTGTATAAAAAGATTGAAATTGCCAGAAAAAGTAATGAGAATCGACGATGATCATATTTTGCGGTCGGCCAGTTTCTCATGGAATCCCTCACGAGAAGGAGTTCTAGTTAAGTTTATGAAGCCGACACTTGTTCCTAAACTAAATCAAACAAAGTTTCGGTTTCAATAATTCTCATCAGCTTAATCCGAACTTCTTTTCTTACGCATGTCAAGGAGAAACACAAATAGTGTTTTCCTTTTGCCTATCTCCTATAGAAAGATTATGCAATCACTCTGAACATCGTCAACTTAATCCCGGCCAATTTTTTTGACTTACATAGGTTTTCTGTATTTTAACAGGGTCGTAGTTAGGGGAATACGGTGAGGCCCTCCCCCCACATCACTCACCACCCTTCCCTAAACCGCCTTTCCTTCATCCCCTCTACGCGAATAAATCTTTCTAATTCCTCTAGAATAAATCTTCCTAGTGGGTCTGAAAAACCAGTGTAAAATTTGGTTTGAAATGATTTTGAGTTGAGAAACCAATTTAAAATTTCAGCGTCGACATATAGCGACTCAACTTCGTAGCTGTCGATTCATTGTATGTATGTGTAAATCGCACTGAATATTTAATAGACATTTCCACCATTATATTAAACATAACCAGCCATGGAATCGTAGTTTGGATAAATGAGAAAGGCACAATTGCACCACTAGGTGGATTAAAACGGGTTTTTATATATTATTTTCTGTTTGATTATATTATTTTGTTTGCATTACATTTCTAGTTTAGTATATTGGGTGTTCAGCCACAAGTGGTGACTTTTCATCCCAATTGTTTACATGATTCAGTTAATTATTATTAAGATATAATATGCTTTCGCAGTTAAGTTTTTTGAGTAGGATGTTTTAAACCTACTTGTCTTGTGAATAAGGAGTTAAACAAATCTTATAACCTAACTTATAAACTATAAAGAGAGCTAATCGTTGCAATTGAAGATTGCAACGATTTTTGTTGGAAGTTGCTTATAATACTGTTCGTCATAATTTCTAATGTTTCTATGTTTGCGAGTCTGTGCAACTCATTTGTGCTAAACCAGGGAGGACGCTTCAAAATCATTTTCAGAATTTTATTCGGAATCCTTTGAAGCATTTTCTTCCTAGTAGCACAACAACTTGCCCAGATTGGCACTGCATATAGCATTGGCGGTCTGAATATTTGTTTATAAATTAATAGTTTGTTCTTTAGGCAGAGCCTAGAATTCCTATTTATAAGAGGGTATAAACATTTTATACATTTGTTGCATTTTGTTTGGATTCCTTCAATGTGATCCTTAAAAGTGAGTTTTTTTATCGTAAATCAAACCCAAGTATTTAACTTGATCTGACCACATTAAATTCAAACCATTAAATTTAATAATATGGTTATTATTTGGCTTAAGAGAAGAAGCTCTTGGCTTATGCGGAAACACAATCAATTGTGTTTTTGCCGCATTAGTGGAAATTTTTATTTTTTCAAATAAACATTGAAAATATTCAAGCTTCGTTGCAGTCGACTGCAGATAATACAAAGACTCCTACCAGTGGCTGAGATGCTAGTATCATCACAGAAAAGTGACTTTTTACAGCCTGTAGGTAGATTTGGAAGATCAGAGGTAAAAATATTGTATAGTATTGGTGCGACGCTTGATCCTTGAGGGACGCCTGCTTTAACGGGTAGCTTATTAGATTTACAATTCTAATAAGAAACCTGTAGGGTACGGTTAGTAAGATAATTTTTAATTATCTTTATTATGTAAATTGGAAAATTGAAATCCCACATTTTGGCAATTAATCCTTTGTGCCTAACACTGTCGAAAGCTTTTTCGATGTCTAGAAGAGCAACTCCAGTGGAATAGCCCTCTGAGATATTTGCCTTTATCATGTTAGTTACTCTCACAAGTTGATGACTAGTTGAATGTCCAATACGAAATCCAAACTGCTCAGGAAGAAAAATAGAATTCCCATTGATATGTGACATCATTCTAGTTAGGATGATTTTTTCAAATAATTTACTAATAGAATAGAGTAAACTATTTGGTCGATAGCTAGATGCTTCTGCTGGGGCTTCAAAATCGGAATAACCTTGGCATTTTTCCATCTTTCAGGGAAGTATGCTAATTCAAAACATTTGTTGAATATTTTGACCAAGTATCTCATGGTGATTTCGGGAAGGTTTTTAAGGTGAATGTTGAATATTCCATCATAACCTGGAGCCTTCATATTTTTTAACTTTTTATTTATGGATTTTATCTCATCATAGTTTGTTTCAACAATATCGTCTAGAGACAATACTTGATTTGAAACGTTTTCATATTTTTGTAAGACTTCGGTTTCAATAGGACTCACAACGTTGAGATTTAAATTATGGACGCTTTCAAACTGCTGAGCAAGTTTTTGAGCTTTTTCTTCGTTTGTAAGAAGTATGTGGTCACCTTCCTTCAAAGCTGGAATTGGTTTCTGAGGTTTCTTAAAAGCCTTAGAAAGTTTCCAGAAAGGTTTAGAATTTGGCTTGATTTGTTCAACCTCTTTCGCGAAATTTTCATTTCTTAAGAGTCTGAATCTATGCTTAATTTCTTTTTGTAGATCCTGATAGATACATTTCATAGCAGGATCACGAGAACGTTGATATTGACGTCTTCGAACATTCTTCAAGCGAATCAGAAGTTGAAGATCGTCGTCAATAATAGGAGTATTAAATTTTTTCTGTGTTGTTGGTACTGATAAATATCTAGCATCAACTATAGAATTACTTAAATTTTGTAATGGCGTATCAATGTCAGCTTTATTTTGTAAATCAAGGTCATGATTAAAATTATTCTCAATATAAGTTTTGTACCTTTCCCAATTCGCTTCGTGATAATTGAACACTGAGCTAATGGAATTGGCAACAGCTTCTTGAGAAAGTGAAAAAGTTACTGGAAGATGATCAGAATCAAAGTCAGCATGCGTAATCAATTCGCTACAAAGGTGGCTTTGATCTGTCAAAACCAAATCAATTGTTGATGGATTCCTTACAGACGAATAGCACGTAGGACCATTCGGGAACACAATTGAATAATAACCAGCAGAGCAATCATTAAAAAGTTTACCGTTGGAATTGCTTTGAGCATTATTCCAGGCTCGGTGTTTGACGTTAAAATGACCGATTATGAAGAATTTCGACCGATTTCTTGTATGTTTTTGTAAGTCTCCCTTCAAGAAATTAATTTGCTCGCCAGTGCACTGAAAAGGCAAATAGGCTGCAGTAATAAAAATGATACCAAGATCAGTTTCAATTTCGATACCCAAAATCTCGATCACCTTGGTGTCAAGAGACGGCGTAACGGAATGTTTGATCCTGCGATTAACCGCTATTGCGATTCCTCCGCCGAATCCAACAATTCGATCAAATCGATGAATAACAAAATTAGAGTTACTCTTCAATTTAATATTTGGTTTTAATAAAGTTTCGGTCACAACGGCGATATGCACATTATGTATCCTCAAGAAGTTGAAAAATTCGTCTTCGCACGTTTTGAATGAACGAGCATTCCAATTTAATAAATTTAAATGATTATTTAAAGTCATTGTTAAACTTTAATTTCATTACAATTTTGTTAGCAAATTCCCACCCCGCTTGAAAAGCTTCAAACATGGCGGTAGAATTTAACATGGCAATCATCATAGGTAACATATGGTATTGCAAGTATTTTAATTTTTCTCCCGTTACGCTACCTAGATCCATTGGACTAAAGGAAGCGTTATGTGCAAACAAATTTGTAGGCGTGGTAACGGAAGCCGTTATTTTGGCCTTATTACGTGCCACTGAAGCATAAGATGACACACCATTGTAGGATGGTGTGACGGAGGTAGAAGAAGTTGCTAATCTATTTTGAATCGGATTAACACGTTTGGACGTGTTTTTTTGAAGTGTACCTAAAAGTAGGTACATTTTTTATTTGTTGTTTTTGTTGTCTAGAACGAGAATATATATATTTTTATCGAACTGGACAACCCCAGAAATTCGATATATGATTTTCGCTACAATTAGCGCATTTGAAACTTTTTGTGGTTTTTTTCACCGGACAAGTATCTTTCGTGTGCGATGTATCACCACAGATCATACATTTGGAATCCAAATGACATTTTTTGTGCCGTGCCCAAAGCCTTGGCATCTACGACACTGGGTCAGATTTTGAATTCCCATGTCGTCTATAATGTTCCCACTTTACTCACACGTGGAACATAAAACGTGCTTTTTCAATTTACTAACCTCATTACGGTTAAAATAAATTAAATAAAACTCCTGGATAATTCCAGAGCGTACTGGCGTGTTATCGCCGCTAGCCTTTCTCTTCATAAGAATAACTTGTGAAGGAGAAAAGCCAAGTGAATTTTTCAATTCGTTGGATATTTCATCTAAACTTTGACCTTGTGGTAGCCCTTTCAAGACAGCCTTGAATGGTCTATCTGTCTTGAAATCATATGATTAAAATTTATATAACTTCTCCGTAAGATACTGGAGTAGTCGTTTGTGGCCAATCAATTCCTCCGCTGTAACTCGACAATCTGAAAAGAGACTTTGACGTCCGGAAGGAACGTCGAAAGCTCAGCTCGAAAGGCTTTGAAATCGGAGATCATCACTGTTATAGGCGGAGGTGATTGCGTTTTATTCTCATTGGCACAATGCGAGAAAATTTAGAAATATCATCACCTTCACATTCGGATAAAACATCGAATGAGTTGCTGCAGTCAATTGAATTTTCGGGTGGAGAAGGTACCCTTTTCCGTTTAGCTTTAATTTTTTGCACACGGCCTTTCTGGGAGGACCCAGGCATGTTGGAAGAATTAAATATTTCTTTAGGCTGAATGGTTCTTGAAAAATGTTTTAGTCTTGAAAAAGACTGATTGAGTAGAAAAAGTAGGTAGTCTTGAGAAAGACTAATTGTCGAAAAAATATAGGTAGTCTTGAGAAAGACTGATCGAGCGAAAATATAGGTAGCCTTGAGAAAGACTGTTGCTGTTGTAAAACTCTAGGTAAACCAGGAGCTATCAAGATTTGTGACCGGTTCGAACGAAGGTTCAAGGTATTTATCCTAATGGTACTCTTTTTATGTTTCTAGATCTTCAGGTTGATGTTTTCTTACATGTCTTTGTGCAACTCAAATGTATTGTAGAGTTTTACAATATTTCCGCGGCGCGATACCGCAAATATCGAAAGTCGACGATTATTGAATATTCAACAGTAGTTGCAGTAGTAGGCTAAACGCTTGATTAAAATGCCAACCGCCGTTAATTATTTTTTGCTTTCTAGTTCGCACTAAACTCGCAAGGCAATACAGGTTTTATCATAGAAATTTGCTACAAAAAACAACTGAAATAGTGAGTTTTCTTTGATTTTTGAGCTCCTTTGCAGCTTTAGTGGGATATATGTAGCTAGAGTTGCATGCTCCAAAAGTAATCAATGGATTTTGCATCTTTAGGAGCCGAAATTAGCAATTGCGGTTTTAAAGGCAAAAAATGGTTCTAAACCCTCGGTATGATACTGTACCTTGACGTGGTCCGGGGGCCTTTCCACCAAGGCAGTATTACAGTGATGATATCACATAGAAACTTGGGATACGATTATTTTATTTTTAGTTAAGCTACATTATGATCAAATTTAGCACTTAACTTGGCGACGTTTATTACCCACTTATGCCATGGTCCAAATAATGTACAATCTGGGTTTGGCGCCAAGTACTCTCTGGAGGCACCTTGGGCTTAGCGACAAGCTCCGACCTGGGACTCTCCTAAATTTGGACTGTACAATGTCAGGGCTCCCGAAGATGACAATATACCAAACAATCTTTGAGAGCCCTACGCGATAACTCATGCACATCTACGCTCGAGATCTCCAAAGCACGATAGTACCTCGTTGATAAAATGATCGTGATAGCATTCACAACTTTACAAACGCTAACTCACAGGCGCCCGTGTTCGCGCGGTCACGGGTCGATCACGTCCGGAAGTCTGCTACATGGCCGCACGACTACAGAACCGAAACTATACTCACGAAGCTACGTACACGCCATCACACGCGACATACATAGGCCCACGCGATCGAATACGCTACCATACAAATGTCTGAGTCCCTCGTCATGAATTGGCAGGGGCAAACATGCAAATGCGATCGTCCACCAATACATCCAAAATCTGGAATACGCGAAAGTGATATGGAAGAACGCACTCTCTATTAGCATCTGAGCCATACTGCGAAAATTAAGTATCAAATTCACGGTCCGCGCGCGATCATCTAAGAACACACGCGAATATGCGAATGGAAACACGGTTACAAAATCGAATTTATACTTGCAAAGTAACATGCACGCTAGCACACGCGACATACAAACGCCCACGCGATCGAACACGTTAACGGATAAACGCTCGAGCCCTTCGTGATGATGCACGCGATCATGACGTCCCTGTATTTGCACATGTCTGTACCGTACAACAAATATCATTTAGAACCACGACCCGCTGCAATAGATCTCGTCTGCAATTTTAGCGAGTGATTCTGACGGGTAGCTCATCCGACACCCTAGCTCCAGTAGAACATCTCTCGAAAAAAACATCTACACACTCTTACGCTCTTACGCAATTAGTGAGCATCCACGCCAACTCAGATAAGTATGCACCTCTGGACCCGAATGCTAAAACTTAAACATTCCACGCACAAACCACCACAGTAGGACTCACAATGCACAGTGGTCCGAATCCAGAATTTAGGATGACAAAAACATTTGTGACTAAACTACCGGCTCTAGAGATTTCATGTCTTCGGAACAAATAATCTGTGTCAATTGAGGCATCTTTTGAGGTGGGTGACATTAGGGTGGTCCTTAGATAGAACAATGAAATGTTCCGCATAATTGTAGTACAACCTTTTTCAAGCAACTTTGCTGAGGACGTCATATTTGTAACTTTAATGGTTTTAATTTTGCAGCTATTAAAATGTTGTGTGATAGGGTATCCTTAACAAAATCAGTTTTTTCGTTATAACTTTTTAAATAATTTTTTTCCGTCAATAGCGTCTTCACAAAACTTTTAGAGCTTATTGAGACAAATATTATTTATATAGACATATTTGAGATAGCTCATTTAGTTCAAAAGTTATGAGCATTTTTAGCAAAAAAATACAATCTTTTCAAATGTTGATATCTTAAAATGGAGCAAGTGAAATTGATCTCTTCTTTTTGCATTCGAAAGATCACAATTGATAGTCTGTTTTATGAAAAAATCTCAGAGGTCATTTTTGTTTAACTCATTTTATTTTAGTTTGAATATTGAGAATATTACTACCATTTGTAGCATTAAAAGTGAAACGGTCAGTGTATCCTAGCAACTATTTTGAAAATAAGATCAGATATTTAAACAAAATCTCAAATAAAACTGCCCAAGTGTGGCGAAGGGCCCACTGAGTTGTTATTTCTCATGTAGTCGTGTATCAATCCACCTGAACAGCGGAGAACGTAGTGTGATGTTTGGCTAGCCTCCTAGTCACACATATTTTAATTTACAGTATCAACTTTGTTAGCTATTTTCGGAAAATTTATGAATAACAGAAACGAAAGATGTTAAAATCGAAAAACAGATAGGTATTCTAAAGTTAATCATTCGTAAACTTAGAACGGAAAGCTAGACCTAGGCAGGATCGTATGGGCATGATCGAAAGGAAATGTTAAGAATCGGTGGTCGATGGCGACGTTTTGAAAAGGAAACACCAAAGTGGCGTGTTGGAAAGACGACAAATTGTTAAAGAAAAGATCGAGCCTTCGAATTAATGAGCCATTACCCAGTGGAGGCAATTCCAATGATGGCAACGCGACAAGAAAAGTTTTTGATGAATGGAGTTTGTGAGATCACGGGTTTGAATGCAGATTTATTGGAACGATTAAGTATCATTCTCGCCGTTATCAATAGCAAAGCAAAAATGAAACTCCCAAGTTTTTGCAGGCTATTTGGAAGCAACGAGAATGATTTACGATCACGAGTACGGTTGGTTCCTCTATCTCCAACCCTTCATCAACTTTTGATACTTGGTTCGTCTATCGTCAAGCATGCTTTCTTTCCTGTTGGTAGCGTAAATATGTTCCATGTTGATGTCCGAATCTTTTTCAAAAACGAAAATATCAAAAAACCAACACAATACTCTTGTTCAACATTAATTTTTACGTAAGAAACAATTCACTTGATGTTTTTTACGTTGATTAAATGTAATGTACTGAGGACGAAAGGCAATTCGTTTCCGCAGAACAACACGCGAAAACATAAACGACGTCGTAACTAATACAGCTGCTTCACGGCAACAGCCGAAATGATAGTCGTCAACGATGCTCTCTACCGTGTGTCTAATTCACGCAACACGAGCTACCTCTGCAATAACATTGCAAAGATACTTATTGTACACCCATACCTGTTTTACCCCATTCTCCTCTATGTATTTCTATGGTTTTCTCGAAACTTGCGGATGGACTTATTCCTCGTTTCTAAAGCCTTTTCGCTGAGGCATTAGAAACGAGGAATAAGTCTAAACCATTCAAGAAAAATTAGCAGCGTTGCCAATATTAAAGATGTATTAAAAAAAATTGCTGCTTACTTCGGACCCTACGATCTTGTTGAAAAATAGGTCAAATAATGTTCCAGATTTCTAGATCTTCCGGATGCTACCCGGATCTTGATTACTCGTGACAAATTACCAGCATACATGGGCCTTTTGCCGCACTTAAGCAGGGTGCTGGGAAGGTTTTCCGATTCCCAAATGGATTCTACCAAGGCTGTGACTAAAATAATAATTCAGCGGACTCTTCGCCACATTATGACGTAGTGCTGGAAAGGTTTTCCGCGGTTCAGGCGGAACGAAATACATCGGAAACAACTCAGCGGACCCTTCGCCACACTCGAGAGGTTTTATTTGAGATGTTGCTTATCTATCTGATCTTATTTTAAAAATAGTTGCTAGGTTACACTGACCGTTTTACTTTTAATGCTACAAATAGTAGTAATATTCTCAATATTCAAACTAAAATAAAATGAGTTAAACAAAAATGACCTCTGAGATTTTTTCATAAAATATACTATTAATTGTGATCTTTCGAATGCAAAAAGAAGAAATCAATTTCACTTGCTCCATTTTAAGATATCAACATTTGAAAAGGTTGTGTTTTTTTACTAAAAATGCTCATAACTTTTGAACTAAATGAGCTATCTCAAATATGTCTATATAAATAATATTCGTCTCAATAAGCTCTAAAAGTTTTGTGAAGACGCTATTGACGGAAAAAAATTATTTAAAAAGTTATAACGAAAAAACTGATTTTGTTAGGGATACCCTATCACACAACATTTTAATAGCTGCAAAATTAAAACCATTAAAGTTACAAATATGACGTCCTCAGCAAAGTTGCTTGAAAAAGGTTGTACTACAATTATGCGGAACACTTCATTGTTCTATCGTTTCTTATTTCGAAAATAATTTTCAGATCGTACAAACAATAAGGACCACCCTAATGTCACCCATCTCAAAAGATGCCCCAATTGACACAGATTATTTGTTCCGAAGACATGAAATCTCTAGAACCAGTAGTTTAGTCACAAATGTTTTTGTCATCCTAAATTCTGGATTCGGACCACTGTGCAATGAGACATATGCATACTAAATCACCCGTAATTTTTTTATATATCATTTTCTATTTGATTATATTGTTTTGTTTGCATTACATTTCTAATTTAGTATATTGGGTGTTCAGCCACAAGTGGTGACTTTTCATCCCTATTGTTTACATGATTCATTTAATTATTATTAAGTTATAATATGCTTTCGCAGTTAAGTATTTTTTTCAGTAGGATGTTTTAAACCTACTTGTCTTCTGAATAAGGAGCTAAACAAATCTTATAAACTAACTCATAAACTATGAAGAGAGCTAATCGTTGCAATTGAAGATTGCAACGATTTTTGTCGGAAGTTGCTTATAATACTGTTCGTCATAATTTCTAATGTTTCTATGTTTGCAAGTCTGTTCAACTCATTTGTGCTAAACCAGGGAGGACGCTTCAAAATCATTTTCAGAATTTTATTCTGAATCCTTTGAAGCGTTTTCTTCCTAGTAGCACAACAACTTGCCCAGATTGGCACTGCATGTAGCATTGGCGGTCTAAATATTTGTTTATAAATTCATAGTTTGTTCTTTAGGCAGAGCCTAGAATTCCTATTTATAAGAGGGTATAAACATTTTATATATTTGTTGCATTTTGTTTGGATTCCTTCAATGCGATCCTTAAAAGTGAGTTTTTTTATCGTAAATCAAACCCAAGTATTTAACTTGATCTGTCCACGTTAAATTCAAACCATTAAATTTTATAATATGGTTATTATTTGGTTTAAGAGAAGAAGTTCTTGGCTTATGCGGAAACACAATCAATTGTGTTTTTGCCGCATTAGTGGAAATTTTCCATTGTTTCAGGTAATCATTGAAAATATTCAAGCTTCGTTGCAGTCGACTGCAGATAATACGAAGACTCCTCCCAGTAGCTGAGATGCTAGTATCATCACAGAAAAGTGACTTTTTACAGCCTGTAGATAGATTTGGAAGATCAGAGGTAAAAATATTGTAAAGTATTGGTGCGACGCTTGATCCTTGAGGGACGTCTGCTTTAACGGGTAGCTTATTAGATTTACAATTCTGATAAGAAACCTGTAGGGTACGGTTAGTAAGATAATTTTAATGTAGAATACATTTAAGGTTTCAATATAGGGGTCCCGTTTCAAAATATCGGCTGCGGCGCCGCGTCAGATTTTGAACGTTAATAACTTTTATCATACTTAACAGAATGATTTGATTTTTAGGCCAATTTGTTGAAAATATGTTCCTCTATGCTGTATTAAAATTTGAAGTATGTATAACGTGCACTAATAACGAAAAATTGTGTTTTGAAAAATCTTTCGAAAACGACTCGGAAAAGTGAAAATTTTCAGCCCATCCCGCACAGAGCCGCCACTATGGTGGACCAACCGAACAATAAAATAATGAAAAGTTTATATATAGGTCCACTACATGTTTGTTCTTATGATTATTCGCATTGGGTTGCTTGACGAGAGCAGTTGGTGGGGGAAAGACGGCATATTCCTTTGGTTAGGCCATTAGAAGCCGGACGGAAAGGAAAGGCTCATGCACGGCACGAGAACGAGCGAGAAAGCGATAGTAGTGCATATTAGCGCGATTATATAAATATCTGTCGGTCGGTTTTTCTCATCATTCGTATTCGTTCAAGCACTAGCAAACAGCCAGTCCACCGAAGGAAAGCAGTTGGCGATGACGGCGGTCGGAAAAAGTGCCCCAGCTACTGGTGACTCATCGCAACCCGATCAGGAACTGTCGCCCTGCAAGAATTTCGCCCCAACTAAAGGGCAACAGAGCAACTAATCTGTAGGCTATCGTTCCAGCGTCTGGGTCGTGAAATTGTGCAGGACTGCAAAGTCGAGCTACGCTTACAAAGCTCAGTCGTAATGATGCCCCGAGAAGCCAACGATGCCTACTTGGTCGGTTTGTTCGAGAATGCAAAATAGTGCGCCAAGCGCATAACTTTCAGGCCAAATACATTAAACTGGCTCACCGTGTCCGCGGGGAGTGCGTCTGAATTATGCTCCCGCAATAAAACAATAAACGGTTCTTTACAGGACCAATTAATTGTGTTCTAATAAGAGTTAAACTGAAATTTACATTTTATGGTGCATAACAAATAATTTTCAGAAAGCTATATAAGAAATACGATGTGTGGAAAGAAAGAAAGAGAATTTAAATTATCCTCTCTCGCTCGTTTTCGTGCACAGCTTTTCCATTCCTTTCTGCTGCTAATACCATCATAACCAAAACGAATGTGCGTATTCTCCCACCATCCCATGGCCAGTGTTGCCGCAATTGCATGTCGCTATTACAATTTGAATTATTTTATTGATCCTCTCTAGTATTGTTAAAATATAGAACGTGCAAAGTACACTAGTCGCATGCTTTTATTCGAACTATTTGGCAGCATCCGTTGATTAACTGCATAAATCGATTTGTTTGTGCAGCTCCTTGCTAGTAGCAAACTAAATAGCCTTTATCAGCGCTAACAAATAAGACAAAAGAATTTAAATTTGTGAAAATCTTTTCCTTCCTTCTTTTCAAATCTGCAACATTCTTTGAAAATATTGTTGGAATGTTGTTATTGAAAAACTGAACATGCAAGTTTGCTAGCACTGGCCACTAGATTGAAGGCGATGGAAAGACAGAATATTCGTTTTGGTTATGCTAGTATTGGTAGCCGAACGGAAAGGAAAGGCACAGGAATGGCACGAAAACGAGCGAGAGAGCGATAGTAGTGCTTTCTCGTGTTTTCATATATGAATATTGGTCGGTCTGTTTTTCTCACCATTCGTATTCGTTCAAGCACTAGCAAGCCGCCAGCCCACCGGAGGAAAGCAGTTGACAATGATGACGGTCAGCAAAAGTGCCCCAGCTACTGGTATTTCGCCCCAACTAAAGGGCAATGGAGCAACTAATCCGCTGGCTAACATTCCAGCGTCTGGTTCGTAAGGTTGTGTATTACTTCAAAGTCGAGCTACGCTTACAAAACTCAGCCGTAATGAAGTCAGTGATGCCTACTTGGTCGGTTTGTTTGAGGATACAAAATAGTGCGCCAAGTACGTAGCTTTCTTGCAAAAGAAATCAAACTGGCTCATAGTGTCCGCTGGGAGTGGGCGTAAATTACAATAAAAGCAACGGTTCTTTTCAGGACCAATCAATTGTGTTCTAGTGAGAGTTAAACTGAAACTTTCATTTTAAGATGTGTAACAAATTTTCAACAAGCAACATATTACGTTGTGTGGAAAGAAGTGGCTTGCACACGGAACAAAAATTTAAATTATCCTCTCGCTCGTTTCGTGCACTGCTTTTCCATTTCTTTCTGCTGCTATTATCAGTATAATCAAAACGAATGTGCGTGTTCCCTCACCATCCCTCTAGTGATCAGTGTTGCTTCAATTGCATGTGTTTAAGGGAAACATTGAAATCGAATGCTTCTATTCGAGCTTTTTGGCAGCCTCCGTGAACTAACTGCATTAAATGATTTTTTTGTGCAGCTCCGTGCTAGTAGCAAACAAAATGGCCCTACCAGTGTCTGATTCGTGAGATTGTGTAGGATTTCAAAGTCGAGCTAAGCTTATAAAGTTCAGCCGTAATGGTACCCGAAGAAGCCAGTCTTGTCGTTTTGTTCGAGGCTATAAAACAGTTCGCCAGGCACGTAACTATCATGCCAAATATATCCAACGATCCAGCGCATGTGGCTGTGGCTGTTCGGCCATCTATGGGAGCTGTCCATAAATGTCAGCTTCTTTCTCCGAACAGCCTAGATAAGCCGTGTAGTGTCGGTAGTGGGTGTTTCAACCGGCTAAGAATTACATTACGGACTACCTTTTCCGGTGGTAACACCAAACAGGGAACCCCAATTCCATAGTGTCATGCGACCCGTGCTATGGGTAAAATTGTTGAGGGGGTTTAAAATATTCTCAATGGCGAACGGAGCCTGGGAAGAGCCGGGCGAACTCCCCAGTAACTGGCTGTGGTCCACCAGGAGGTTGATAACTCTATTATCTTTCTCCGGACAAAACCAGCCTAGAGGCCGCGTGGCATCCGGTGGGTTTGAAGTATGTCAGTTATGGAAATAACAGTCAAATTCATTCGCAAAGGTGGCCGCGTCACTTATGAGGAGGCAAAGAGCTTAAGACCGATCAGTCTGACCTCCTTCCTTCTCAAATCAGTGGAACGTTTAATCGACCACTACATTCGGGATAGTAGCTTGGGCGAGCACCCGCTGCATGCAATGCAACATGCATATCAGCGGGGGAAGTCTATTACCACCCTGTTACACAATGTTGTCTACAACGTTGATAAAGCTTTTTCACAAAAGCAATCAAGTTTAGGAGTTTTTCTCGATATTGAAGGTGCTTTTGACAACGTGTCTTTCGAATCCATTTTGGAAACAGCACGAGATCATGGAGTACATTCATATATCGCGAACTGGACACACGCAACGCTTAGCAACCGACATCTGTGCTCATCGTTAAGACAAGTAGAGATGAGGAAACTGAGTGTCTGCGGATGTCCTCAAGGTGGTGTAACTAGCCACACAAGACTGTGGCCCCAAATGGTTACTTGGGATGAATATACACTTGCTCCCAGTGACCTTACACTCACATGTAGTTTTCCTTTTAAAACTTTCAATGTGAGAATTCCTCTTCGTGAGGAATGGCGGTCTGGCTGGATGGAGCGACAACTTGAATAATACGTAGTTTGTTATACGGACGGTTCTTTGTTGGGGAGCCGAGCCGGTGCTGGTGTCTATTCTCATGGGATGAGATTAAACCAATCTTATTCGCTTGGTAGATACTGTACCGTATTCCAAGCAGAAATCTTTGCGATTCTGTGTGGCGTACAATCCGCACTTCAACAGGGAATTTGCGGTAAAAGAATCTATTTTTGCTCTGACAGTCAGGCTGCCCTGAAAGCACTTAGTTCGGCAGATTCGAGATCGAAATTAGTAATCGCATGTCGAACTCAAATCGAAGAACTTAGCATTTCAAATGCTATCTACCTTCTATGGGTACCCGGTCATTCCGGTTTTTACTGGAAATGAATGGGCGGACGAATTGGCTAGAGCTAGCGCTGCGACTGATTTCGTTGGTCCAGAACCAGTTCTACCACCGTCAATAAGTTAGATAAAGCACAAGATTCGCTCTTGGGCTGCATTCGAACATGCCAAACATTGGCGTAGCTTGCAAACTTGCGTTCAAACACAGGCTTTTCTGCCGGATGTGAGTCCGAAAATGTCAAGAAATTTGTTGCATTTTTCCTAGCACAACTGCAGTATTTTGGTCAGGGCACTGACTGGACATTGCAAACTCAATTATCACATGGCTACTATTCAGCGCGCTGAGTATTATTCATGTGATTTTTGTGAATCCGATTACGGAACATCATATCATTTGATATGCAATTGCCCTGTATTAATGCAATTGCGCATCCGTTTTTTTGGTTCTCCATACATAGATGAACCTATGTACAGAGAGCTGAAATTTAAGGATATGCTTTTGTTCCTAACCCAGTGTGGTAAAGAGCTATAGTTTTTTTAGCCGTATTTGAATGACAATATCTCTTCGGGGGTGTTGTCGTTCTGTTATCTCAATATCCCCTCGGGGGTGTTGATATATCCGCTCACTGTTTGGGTAGAGGTTCTAAATCCCTCCGGGGGTTGGAAGTTTTATTCCTGCTGTTGTAACACCTGCAGATCGTTCAGCATCACTCCGGGGGTGCAGAATGCTCTGTTTTAATTGTTCTGTGTCGTTGTTTTCCTTACCCCCAACCTTACCACTTCCCCAATCCTTCCCATCAGGAAAATGATGAAAAGACGATTCTTGGCAAGGCACAAATCTCCGATCAATATGGGGAACGTGCCATTTGAGCCAGACGCTACTGATTCCTGATAAACTGAAACTTTCATTTTAAGATGTGTAACAAATTTTCAACAAGCAACATATTACGTTGTGTGGAAAGAAGTAGCTTGCACACGGAACAAAAATTTAAATTATCCTCTCGCTCGTTTCGTGCACTACTTTTCCATTTCTTTCTGCTGCTATTATCAGTATAATCAAAACGAATGTGCGTGTTCCCTCACCATCCCTCTAGTGATCAGTGTTGCTTCAATTGCATGTGTTTAAGGGAAACATTGAAGTCGAATGCTTCTATTCGAGCTTTTTGGCAGCCTCCGTGAACTAACTGCATTAAATGATTTTTTTGTGCAGCTCCGTGCTAGTAGCAAACAAAATGGCCCTACCAGTGTCTGATTCGTGAGATTGTGTAGGATTTCAAAGTCGAGCTAAGCTTATAAAGTTCAGCCGTAATGGTACCCGAAGAAGCCAGTCTTATCGTTTTGTTCGAGGCTATAAAACAGTTCGCCAGGCACGTAACTATCATGCCAAATATATCCAACGATCCAGCGCATCACCATCAACACCAACGCCGATACCAAAGGTTCTTTTCAGAACCACCATTATTACCATAGAGAATTATTTGAAAATTTCCCATTCAAACGTGATTCTGTTGAATATTATTAGATTTAAATTAACGTCTCGAATTGAAATCACGACGCTCCAGTTATGTCATAGACATTACCTACCCATCTTTTTATTGTGACCACGACTAACGGTTTAATACAGACACCCCATTTCAATATATCGGAAGGAACAGAAGGTCGAGTTTGGAAAGTTTGTAACTTTCATTGTACTTCACCAAATTACACAATGTTCGCACTAATGATTCAGAAATATGACCAGGAATCTTCTATTAGATTTGTAAGTATGTATAATTAACATGAATAAAGAAAAATTGATTTTCAGGAATCAATTATTATCTGTTCTGCCATTGGCCAGTACTATGCGACTTCCTCATGCTAACAATTCATTTCATCGTTAGCCATCTCCCTCACTAAGGTCAACAACGCCAACAAAAACGGTCCTTTTCAGGACCACCATCATTTTTGTAAAGAATAATTTGAAATATTCCTCGCCCAAATCACCTTTTGTCCGAAAATTCCAATGAGTATTAACATATTTGAAGAACGTGTTCCTTATGTATTCTACATCTCTCCGGTTATGTCGCAGACATTACCCACCCACCTTTTTTAATTATCTTTATTATGTAAATTGGAAAATTGAAATCCCACATTTTGGCCATTAAACCTGTCGAAAGCTTTTTCGATGTCTAGAAGAGCAACTCCAGTGGAATAGCCCTCTGAGATATTTGCCTTTATCATGTTAGTTACTCTCGCAAGTTGATGAGTAGTTGAATGTCCAATACGATATCCAAACTGCTCAGGAAGAAAAATAGAATTCTCTTTGATATATGACATCATTCTATTTAGGATGATTTTTTCAAATGATTTACTAATAGAAGAGAGTAAGCTAATTGGTCGATAGCTAGATGCTTCTGCTGGGTTTTTATCTGGCTTCAAAATAGAAATAATCTTGGCATCTTTCCATCTTTCAGGGAAGTATGCTAATTCAAAACATTTGTTGAATATTTTGACCAAGTATCTCATGGTGATTTCGGGAAGGTTTTAAGGAAGAATGTTGAATATTCCATCATAACCTGGAGCTTTCATATTTTTTAACTTTTTATGATGGATTTGATCTCATCATAG
The DNA here is from genome assembly GCF_030247195.1 of Topomyia yanbarensis. Taxonomy (NCBI): domain Eukaryota; kingdom Metazoa; phylum Arthropoda; class Insecta; order Diptera; family Culicidae; genus Topomyia; species Topomyia yanbarensis. The sequence goes on along the minus strand of NC_080672.1, from coordinate 236,686,765 downwards.
TTTGTTTCAACAATATCGTCTAGAGACAATACTTGATTTGAAACGTTTTCATATTTTTGTAAGACTTCGGTTTCAATAGGACTTACAACATTGAGATTAAAATTATGGACGCTTTCAAACTGCTGAGCAAGTTTTTGAGCTTTTTCTTCGTTTGTAAGAAGTATGTGGTCACCTTCCTTCAAAGCTGCAATTAGTTTCTGAGGTTTCTTAAGAACCTTAGAAAGTTTCCAGAATGGTTTAGAATTTGGCTTGATTTGTTCAACCTCTTTCGCGAAATTTTCATTTCTTAAGAGTGTGAATCTATGCTTAATTTCTTTTTATAGATCCTGATAGATACATTTCATAGCAGGATCACGAGAACGTTGATATTGACGTCTTCGAACATTCTTCAAGCGAATCAGAAGTTGAAGATCGTCGTCAATAATAGGAGTATTACATTTTTTCTGTGTTGTTGGTACTGATAAATTTCTAGCATCAACTATAGATATACTTAAATTTTGTAATGGCGTATCAACGTCAGCTGTATTTTGTAAAACAAGGTCATGATTAAAATTATTCTCAATATAAGTTTTGTACCTTTCCCAATTCGCTTTGTGATAATTGAACACTGAGCTAATGGGATTGGAAACAGCTTCTTGAGAAAGTGAAAAAGTTACTGGAAGATGATCAGAATCAAAGTCAGCATGTGTAAACAATTCGCTACAAAGGTGACTTTGATCTGTCAAAACCAAATCAATTGTTGATGGATTCCTTACAGACGAATAGCATGTAGGACCATTCGGGAACAAAATTGAATAATAACCAGCAGAGCAATCATTAAAAAGTAGTTTACCGTTGGAATTGCTTTGAGCATTATTCCAGGCTCGGTGTTTGGCGTTAAAATCACCGATTATGAAGAATTTCGACCGATTTCTTATAAGTTTTTGTAAGTCTCCCTTCAAGAAATTAATTTGCTCGCCAGTGCACTGAAAAGACAAATAGGCTGCAGCAATAAAAATGATACCAAGACAGTTTCAACTTCGATACCCAAACTCTCAATCACTTTGTTGTCAAGAGAGGGCGTAACGGAATGTTTGATCCTGCGATTAACCGCTATTGCGATTCCTCCGCCGAATCCAACAATTCGATCAAATCGATGAATAACAAAATTAGAGTTACTCTTCAATTTAATATTTGGTTCAAAAAAAGTTTCGGTCACAACGGCTATATACACATTGTGTATCCTCAAGAAGTTGAAAAATTCGTCTTCGCACGTTTTTTATGAACGAGCATTCCAATTTAATAAATTTAAATGATTATTTAAAGTCATTGTTAAACTTTAATTTCATTACAATTTTGTTAGCAAATTCCCAACCCGCTTGAAAAGCTTCAAACATGACGGTAGAATTTAACATGGAAATCATCATAGGTAACATAGCCTCCTGTAGGTATTTTAATTTTTCTTCCGTTACGCTACCTAGATCCATTGCACTAAAGAAAGCGTTGGGTGCAAACGAAATTTAGGGCGTGGTAGTTGTAGCCGTTATTTTGGCCTTATTACGTGCCACTGAAGCATAAGATGACACACCATTGTAGGATGGTGTGACGGAGGTAAAAGAAGTTGTTAATCTATTTTGAATCGGATTAACACGTTTGGGCGTGTTTTCTTGAAGTGTACCTGAAGAAGTAGGTACATTTTTTATTTGTTGTTTTTGTTGTCTAGAACGAGAATTTATAATTTTTTCTCGAACAGAAATTCGATTTATGATTTTCGCTACAATTAGCGCATTTGAAACTTTTTGTGGTTTTTTTCACCGGACAAGTATCTTTCGTGTGCGATTTATCACCACAGATCATACATTTGGAATCCAAATGACAATTCGTTGTGCTGTGCCCAAAGCCTTGGCATCTACGACACTGGGTCAGATTTTGAATTCTGCCCCCATGTCGTCTATAATGTTCCCACTTTACTCGCACGTGGATCTGCGTTGCCTGTGTTCAAGGCACCATAGCTTCGTCCGTCAGGTCAATGATGTATGAAACCCGATAGCCACCACCCTCGGCCCTAGCTGCCCATAAAGGGATAAAAAAAATTGGTTCTAAACCAATTATAATATTTTTTTTTCTATCAAATAGGAACTGAAAACTTTCATTTAACATATAATCATCACCCGTAGATCTTTCCATCTTTTTTAATGCGTTTAAATTTAAGCACAATGCGTAAATATAAAAAACCTGTTTTAATCCACCTAGTGGTGCAATTGCGCCTTTCTCATTTATCCAAACTATGATTCATTAGCTGGTTTTGTTCAATAGAATTGTGGAAATGTCTATTACATTCTTATTTTACTTAGCACGAATCCCACGACTACCACGAAAGTGTTATGTTCCCGACCGTCCGGGAGGGTGGACCAGTAGAGGCAGACAGTTACCGAAGAGAAAGACTGGAACTCCAGATGCAGGAACCATTTTTCTAATTAAACCCGTCAAACACCGGGAACAGGAACACTTATTTTTAAAATAAAATAAGCACTACTAATCACTTTGATCACACACTTCTAAAAGGAGACTGACGTCTCGAATGCAGATGTTTTTATTTTCCTTTCTGCAAAATGCACGCTAAAATAGCGTAACCCTATTTAGGTACATGGCAATCCTTCCCATTCAGGAAGAAAATTACATATTTTCGAAAATAACAATAATTATTATTATAATTTACTTTACAAATCATTGTATTCAATATCTAAATATTTATGTTTTTGACAGTAAACAATTCAAAATTTACCTAAAATATAATCATCATATTTTCTTTGTTTTCTGCGTCTCTTAGAACCTCTGGGGGGGGGGGGGTGCTTCGAATGCATCCTTGTTAGCTTTTCGTTTTCTCGTAATCCTCTGTGCCGCGGAGGTCTCCTCTGGAAACCCACGGAACAGAGCTTCGTCGTCACATGACGATCGTACAGCCACACTAAGCCGCGGAATTTCACTTTGTTTTCTATCTCTTGTTGTACTTCTTCGTTGCTGCCGTTCTTATTTCGTTCGATGACGGTAGCTTCTTCGCGTCCCTCGCTTTGTTCACGCGACCTGACCGTAATCAGTGCGTTTGGCTGAACCACCAAGTCCGGATCTTTAGAAACCCTTATTTGAGTGCGATGGGTGTATCATTTATAACTAGAACATAAAAGGCATAGGTCTTGAGTTCATTGAATAAATTAAATAAATAAATAAAAATGGGTGAGAACGGGAACGTTTCCAATTTGAATCTGGAATGTATTTATAGAAAATCTTTTAATGAAGGTAGCTTTAATCCATCTTGCCTTGATATGAGGATTATGGTTTTAATACCATAATTTGTCTCCGGCATTCAGATTATCTAAATTTATTCCAGCATTTACTGGACATTTTCTTTGCAATTCAACCTCTTGCTGAGGAGATTGATAAGACTGTTGATAATTTTGATATTTTTTTGGGGTTAATCAAGTCGATTAACATCTTTGGTTTGTACGAAAGAACTTTTTCTGATGGAAATTTTCCATCTTTCGTCGTACAATTTCTATAATTAAATAAAAATAAATTAATCTGGTCCTCCAAGTGCAATTCCGAAATGTAAGAACTTTTTTATTACTTCTTTTACTGTTTTACGAGTCTCTGCGCCTGGCCATTACTAGCAGGATTATAAGGAGGACTCTTTAGCTGTTTTATGCCTTGTTTTTCCAAAAAATAGTCAAGGAAAAGGAGTTGAAAAGAGGGCCACCGTCAGAAACTAAAACATCAGGTATTCCAAACCTGGCCATAGAGCCTACTAAACATCTTGATACTTTATTACAATCCGTACTATTTTTCATCCATTCCACTTTCACCTACTTTGAGAAACTATCCACCACCAATAAAAAGGTGTGGCGCTCAAAAAGGAAAAAAATCTATATGAATTCTACTAAATGTCCTTGTTGTTTCCCTCCATTTAGAAGAAATATTTGGTTTTGGAGTAATCATCACACTGTTACAAGCATCACATTTAGCAACAAATTTTTCGATTTCTGTATTTATCCCGAACCAATAAACAAAACGTCTGCTAATTGCTTCATTTTCACAACTATTATAAGAGATTTAGAATCCCACCCTGCAAAGATTGCGGTATAATAAAATCTGTCTTGAAATAACAGGCACTCTGTCTTGAAATAACAAGCACTCATCAATTATTTCTAAATCCTGCTGATTTGAAAATACGTTTACAAAGTGTTTGTCAATTTTTTCTGGCCAATCATGCCGAACGAATGTTGTAAAATTTTGCAAAAAATTGTCCTTCTTAGTTTCTTTGGCAATTAGCTTGAAATCCATCGGGAAGTCGTTGCTAAAATTTAAACTTTGTATACTATCATACTCCTTTGTTACTAAATCTTCTAAAGGGAACCTGGAACAAAAATCTGCATTTCCCATTTTGGAAGATGGTCTGTAATTTATTTCGAAGTCATAAATGGAAAGTTCTAAGATGTATCTTTGAATTCTAGTTACGTAAATGGAATGTTTGCCTGATTTGCCAAAAATAGCAACAAGTGGTTTATGGTCGGTATATACTAAGAATTTTTGTCCATACAAATATTTATGGAATTTCTTAATAGTGCACACCAAAGCAAGAGCCTCAAGGTGAAGAATAGGATAGTTCTTCTGTGCTTGATTTAAGGAAAATTATGTAAAGCTTATTGATTTTCCTGTCCCATTTATTATATGAAAACTTCATTCCTCCCAACCCATAACCAGATGCATCAGACATAACTACCAAAGGCTTTTTTGGGTCGTAAAATTCAAGAAATTCGCTTGAAACCAATAATTTTTTGCCAATTTGGAAAGCTTCCTGACAACGATCATTCCAAACAAACTTCACATTAAGCAATAAAATTGGACTACACCGTTTTGCGCGCTAAGGGCACAAGACCTAATATAAATTAAGTTTTGTTTTTTTTGTTTTAATGTAGAATACATTTAAGCTTTCAATATAGGGGTCCAGATTTTTAACGTTAATAACTTTTATCATACTTAACAGAATGATTTGATTTTAGGCCAATTTGTTGAAAATATGTTGCTCTATGCTGTATTAAAATTTGAAGTATGTATAACATGCACTAATAACGAAAAATTGTGTTTTGAAAAATCTTTCGAAAACGACTCGGAAAAGTGAAAATTTTCAGCCCATCCCGCACAGAGCCGTCACTATGGTGGACCAACCGAACAATAAAATAATGAAAAGTTTATATATAGGTCCACTACATGTTTGTTCTTATGATTATTCGCATTGGGTTGCTTGACGAGAGCAGTTGGTGGGGGAAAGACGGCATATTCCTTTGGTTAGGCCATTAGAAGCCGGACGGAAAGGAAAGGCTCATGCACGGCACGAGAACGAGCGAGAAAGCGATAGTAGTGCATATTAGCGCGATTATATAAATATCTGTCGGTCGGTTTTTCTCATCATTCGTATTCGTTCAAGCACTAGCAAACAGCCAGTCCACCGAAGGAAAGCAGTTGGCGATGACGGCGGTCGGAAAAAGTGCCCCAGCTACTGGTGACTCATCGCAACCCGATCAGGAACTGTCGCCCTGCAAGAATTTCGCCCCAACTAAAGGGCAACAGAGCAACTAATCTGTAGGCTATCGTTCCAGCGTCTGGGTCGTGAAATTGTGCAGGACTGCAAAGTCGAGCTACGCTTACAAAGCTCAGTCGTAATGATGCCCCGAGAAGCCAACGATGCCTACTTGGTTGGTTTGTTCGAGAATGCAAAATAGTGCGCCAAGCGCATAACTTTCAGGCCAAATACATTAAACTGGCTCACCATGTCCGCGGGGAGTGCGTCTGAATTATGCTCCCGCAATAAAACAATAAACGGTTCTTTACAGGACCAATTAATTGTGTTCTAATAAGAGTTAAACTGAAATTTACATTTTATGGTGCATAACAAATAATTTTCAGAAAGCTATATAAGAAATACGATGTGTGGAAAGAAAGAAAGAGAATTTAAATTATCCTCTCTCGCTCGTTTTCGTGCACAGCTTTTCCATTCCTTTCTGCTGCTAATACCATCATAACCAAAACGAATGTGCGTATTCTCCCACCATCCCATGGCCAGTGTTGCCGCAATTGCATGTCGCTATTACAATTTGAATTATTTTATTGATCCTCTCTAGTATTGTTAAAATATAGAACGTGCAAAGTACACTAGTCGCATGCTTTTATTCGAACTATTTGGCAGCATCCGTTGATTAACTGCATAAATCGATTTGTTTGTGCAGCTCCTTGCTAGTAGCAAACTAAATAGCCTTTATCAGCGCTAACAAATAAGACAAAAGAATTTAAATTTGTGAAAATCTTTTCCTTCCTTCTTTTCAAATCTGCAACATTCTTTGAAAATATTGTTGGAATGTTGTTATTGAAAAACTGAACATGCAAGTTTGCTAGCACTGGCCACTAGATTGAAGGCGATGGAAAGACAGAATATTCGTTTTGGTTATGCTAGTATTGGTAGCCGAACGGAAAGGAAAGGCACAGGAATGGCACGAAAACGAGCGAGAGAGTGATAGTAGTGCTTTATTGTGTTTTCATATATGAATATTGGTCGGTCTGTTTTTCTCACCATTCGTATTCGTTCAAGCACTAGCAAGCCGCCAGCCCACCGGAGGAAAGCAGTTGACAATGATGCCGGTCAGCAAAAGTGCCCCAGCTACTGGTGGCCCATCGCAACCAACTACCGATCAGGAACTGTCGCCATGCCAGTATTTCGCCCCAACTAAAGGGCAATGGAGCAACTAATCCGCTGGCTAACATTCCAGCGTCTGGTTCGTAAGGTTGTGTATTACTTCAAAGTCGAGCTACGCTTACAAAACTCAGCCGTAATGAAGTCAGTGATGCCTACTTGGTCGGTTTGTTTGAGGATACAAAATAGTGCGCCAAGTACGTAGCTTTCTTGCAAAAGAAATCAAACTGGCTCACAGTGTCCGCTGGGAGTGGGCGTAAATTACAATAAAAGCAACGGTTCTTTTCAGGACCAATCAATTGTGTTCTAGTGAGAGTTAAACTGAAACTTTCATTTTAAGATGCGTAACAAATTTTCAACAAGCAACATAATACGTTGTGTGGAAAGAAGTAGCTTGCACACGGAACAAAAATTTAAATTATCCTCTCGCTCGTTTCGTGCACTGCTTTTCCATTCCTTTCTGCTGCTATTATCAGTATAATCAAAACGAATGTGCGTGTTCCCTCACCATCCCTCTAGTGATCAGTGTTGCTTCAATTGCATGTGTTTAAGGGAAACATTGAAGTCGAATGCTTCTATTCGAGCTTTTTGGCAGCCTCCGTGAACTAACTGCATTAAATGATTTTTTTGTGCAGCTCCGTGCTAGTAGCAAACAAAATGGCCCTACCAGTGTCTGATTCGTGAGATTGTGTAGGATTTCAAAGTCGAGCTAAGCTTATAAAGTTCAGCCGTAATGGTACCCGAAGAAGCCAGTCTTGTCGTTTTGTTCGAGGCTATAAAACAGTTCGCCAGGCACGTAACTATCATGCCAAATATATCCAACGATCCAGCGCATCACCATCAACACCAACGCCGATACCAAAGGTTCTTTTCAGAACCACCATTATTACCATAGAGAATTATTTGAAAATTTCCCATTCAAACGTGATTCTGTTGAATATTATTAGATTTAAATTAACGTCTCGAATTGAAATCACGACGCTCCAGTTATGTCATAGACATTACCTACCCATCTTTTTTATTGTGACCACGACTAACGGTTTAATATAGACACCCCATTTCAATATATCGGAAGGAACAGAAGGTCGAGTTTGGAAAGTTTGTAACTTTCATTGTACTTCACCAAATTACACAATGTTCGCACTAATGATTCAGAAATATGACCAGGAATCTTCTATTAGATTTGTAAATATGTATAATTAACATGAATAAAGAAAAATTGATTTTCAGGAATCAATTATTATCTGTTCTGCCATTGGCCAGTATTATGCGACTTCCTCATGCTAACAATTCATTTCATCGTTAGCCATCTCCCTCACTAAGGTCAACAACGCCAACAAAAACGGTCCTTTTCAGGACCACCATAATTTTTGTAAAGAATAATTTGAAATATTCCTCGCCCAAAACACCTTTTGTCCGAAAATTCCAATGAGTATTAACATATTTGAAGAACGTGTTCCTTATGTATTCTACATCTCTCCGGTTATGTCGCAGACATTACCCACCCACCTTTTTTCGAATTCATCTCGTCAGTAACTAGCACCATATGGGTGTCTAGTTAGACGATGTATCCAAACTAGTACCCAAATTAGCACTAGTTAGACATAAAAATTTCGAAACACAAAAAACAAAACTTAATTTATATTCACGGTGTTCCTAAAACCGTTATTAACTAAAAAATGACCATAAATTTGGCATACGGCATTCGAAAGATACAGTATCCAAGCATCTTCTCAGTGAATTTCAAAATGATCCATCGAGGGATTCGAGAGATATGGCGATTTGAAGTTTTATGATACGTTTCATAAGGCTACCAGCAAACACCCACGGGTTTGGTCCAATCTCTATAAACAAAAAAATATTTGTCTACTTATTTAGTATATGGCATTCGAAATATATAGTAATCAAGTATATCCCTTGCAAGTTTGAAAATATTTCATTGACGGAATCGAAAGTTATAACGGTTTGGATGTGGTATGCGGTCATAGATGGGTTTTCTACCAGACTTCAAGCGTGAATCCATGTTGGTCCATTGACTATTTAGATCGGTTATACATGTCGCGATTTTTAAAGGAAACCCTTGCGATTTGATTACATAGATATAGTGTACAAATGGTGTTATTTATATGGCGCACTGAAAAAATATGAAAATAGGGTTGTCTACCAAACGTTAAATATAATGTGCAAATTAACCCTTACAGGCGCAAAGCAATTTTTTCATATTTTCTGAAAATTGTCCAACAGTTTTAATACGTTACAATGATAATTTTGAGATGGTTTTCGCAATGTTGTTTTAAAACAACATTGCGCATTTAAGGGTTAAAAAAATAGATGAAAGTTGGAATGTTTACTTCAAAAGGCCATATCTCAATGGTATGTTGACTGATTCTAATTATTTTTTCATTATTGAACAGACGTTTCATCGTTAATTTTCATCAAGAAGAATATAAAATAGAGTTGTCTACATAAATAAATAGACATTATAATTGGTCTCAACTATATGTATTATAATTATTTAGTGATTATTTTTGTATTAAAAATAGCGACCTATCAATTTTTATATATTAGTTGATTGCAATTGCTGTTTACTACAAATTATGGATATATGAAATGTTAAAACTAACACAGTCGTGATTCGCTGGTCGCTCAATTTTTAACAGGAGCCGCTTTTTAGTTGGACCTCCGCTAGTTGGTCCATTGTCGTCATCTGAATGTCAAATTCTCATGTTAAATTCAATTCGACAATAAAACTGACAATAGTTAGAGATATGAGCAGATGAACTTGTACTAATAACATCCCATTTGATCCCCCTACTAATAACATCCCCCAGTTTTAACATCTGTCAACCCAACCTGCGAATCACGATTGTACAAAATTTCCAACAAAAACCATATCATAACATAAATTGATTTGAATCAGCAAATACCTTCATATTTTTGAATATATGTATTGAATTTATGGTTTTCTTTTTCCATGATTTGTAGTTTGCGTTCGTTGCATTTAACTAATGTATAGAAATTGATAGGTCGTCGTTTTGAATATAAAGATATTTACTAAACAGTGATAATACATATAGTTGAGGATAATTAAGTTGTCTATTGTTTGAAGTAACCAACTCTATTTTATATTCTTCTTGATGAAAATTAACGATGAAACGTCTACCTGTTCAATAATGAAAAAATAATTAGAATTAGTCAACATACCATTGAGATATGGCCTTTTGAAGTAAACATTCCAACTTTCATTTATTTTTTTAAATTACACATTATATTTAACGTTTGGTAGACAACCCTATTTTCATATTTTTTCAGTGCACCATATTAATAACTAAATCTAAATAGTAAATGGACCAACATGGATTCACACTTGAAATCTGGTAGAAAACTCATCTATGACCGCATACTACATCCAAACCGTTATAACTTTCGATTCCGTCAATGAAATATTTCCAAACTTGCAGGGGATATTCTTGATTACTATATCTTTTGAATGCCATGTACTAAATAAGTAGACAAATATTTTTTTGCTCATAGAGATTGGACCAAACCCATGGGTGTTTGCTGGTAGCCTTATGAAACGTATCATAAAACTTCAAATCGCCATATCTCTCGAATCCCTCGATGGATCATTTTGAAATTCACTGAGAAGATGCTTGGATACTGTATCTGTCGAATGCCGTATGCCAAATTTATGGTCATTTTTTTAGTTAATAACGGTTTTAGGAACACCGTGATTTTAGGTCCTTTGTCCTTAACGCGCAAAACGGTGTAGTCCAATTTTATTGCTTAATACCAGGCGTTTAGTTTCTTGAACCAAAGACAAGAGTTCGTCTTCGCTTTCTCGTCAGCAAACCAGAGCTATATTTGCTTCCCGAGACATCATTCGGGACATGTGGCTTTAGGCGTTCACATATGTCGTGTGAATTGTTTGGAATTGTTAGTGTCTAACTAGTGCTAATTTGGGTACTAGTTTGGATACATCGTCTAACTAGACACCCAGATGGTGCTAGTTACTGACGAGATGAATTCGAAACACAAAAAGGTGTAGGTGTAGGTGGTTTTGCTTGTTGTATGGTTAAAATTTTGTTTTGGCATGGTGAAAGACCTTTTCCACTGATAATGTGACCCAAATAGTCCAGTTCAGCAACAAAAAATAGCATTTTTCAAAATTAACTTTAATGTTTGCTTCTGAGGGCGCGTTTACGTAAAGCATGCATAAAATGCACGTATTGAGTTTTCATGGAAAATGACCATTTTCGAACCGGGGTTTTAATAGAATCGTTAGCAGGATATATTTAAATAAGATTTATATAACATTTCTAGATATTTATGCCGCAGACTATTGAAAAAGTTCATTTTTAATTTGCAGGAATAATTGGTTAAATGCAAGCAGCGGATTGCTGCTCAAAGTCCTGGAACATCTGCATAACGTATCGTTAAATCTTGGCAGCCCTGTTGATGTTGCGTGCAGTTTACTGGAATGTTGGCAGTCAGTCTCAGCTCAGTAGTGTTTATGTTTTCATTAAAGAGATTAGGTTTAGGTTTTGAATTTTTATTATATTTTATTTCTAATTTTTGTGGTGCAGTTGGGAAGTTTCCGGACTTCGGATAGGGTTTGCAAAATTGGTTAGGTTAATGTCAGTGGTGAGGTGTTGACTCGTGGGATAAATTATTCGTATGATAAGCAAGTGTGTTTGCGTTATTTCCGGCATATTCTGGTCAGCATTTCTTGTTTATAGGTATTCATTCCGGCGTTTTTCCAACCTAATCTGGTCCGGTGACCTTTGCTGTTGGACCTCATACTATATCCCGTACCCCTGTAACAGGTGACACGGATGGCCCGCGGGATAGGTGTATTTTTATATTGCAATGGTTCATCTACAAATATTCAACAAATAGTGTTGCATCAACGAACAAGGATATTAAACTTCTAAGCTCCTCCAATGCGTTGCGAAAGTGTCAACTATTCCAGATTGGAGGTGTATTATGTCAGTTACCTGAACCGGATTGCTGCTAAAAGTCCTGGAACATCTGCCTAGTGATGCTATAATTTCCCGGAACCCAGCATATTATGGGGCTGTTGATTGTTTCTTCATCGGTTTGCACGAAGTAATTCTTCACCCTTTCTAACTTCAGAGCGGTGGTAACAGATTCCGAATCAGTAGATTACCAGCCTGCATTACGACGGATTATATTTTCAAACGAATCTGGTTCGATCGAAGCAGGCTCGCGTTTGATTTTAATGTCGTTATTGAGAATGCAAATCAAATTCGTTCGAAAAAGCGATCCGTCGTAATGCAGAATAAGGCTGTACTACTGGGATGTCTTTACTCTCAATGGTGGTGACGATAGCTGCTGTTTCCGCCGAGAGCACTTAGCAGACCAAAGAATTGCTGAGAGTGAGCCTGGTTCCCAACCCAATCCCAGGTCTTATCTCTGTTTGTAGCAATCGCAGTATATTTTTTGATTGAAATACGAAATATTAACAACACTGGAAATCGTTTCGGGTTTGAAGACGTGCGAATTTAAGTTTATTCATGTCTTGGTCGATGTCTAATTCTATGCGCGCGTGTATTTCCGGTATTGGGGTTCTGTTGAATCCCTCTTGCAGCTTTTTTGCTCGATGGAAGTGCACAACTTAATCGGCGGTTCCTAAGAATTTCTTTTATTTGAATGGAAGCACGCTAGCCTCTATACACGCAGCTCAACAGGATGTGATGGATAGCAAGTTTTCTGTTTCATTGCCTCATTTGCCATGGTATGATGGTGCAATAATTTATTGACATGTCAGTTCGATCCAATAATGGATACTGCTAAAGAATCTGGTAAATGTTCGCGAGTGTTGATTTTTCTCGATTTCGGGTTTCAGTTGGAGAGTAACCACTATCGTCCGACCCAGTTTACTTACCTTGAGATGAGCTTAGTGCTATTGCTAACCCTATTGTATGTCTGAATGGGATCTGGAGTGAAAAATATTTGCGGTCATAGCTCTTTATGATTTACGAAGGAAGGAGTAAGTAATTGATCCGCGGATATTTAAGGAAAATGTAATTTGTTGGTTTGTCGATTGTTAGAGAAGTTAGCATGCTAACGTTCATCAATATGATTCAAATCAAAGATTTGGGACTGATGTCACCTAGAATTTATTTGATTTCGAATGCCTTTCTACATTTTAATGTTCGAAGATCGCTTTGGTGGGCCTTCAATACTGCTGCCACTTCATGGTACCACAAGTGAACCGCTCTTGCGTGAGATTTCCCGCTGGTTCTAGGAATATGTTTAGTAGCAGTTTGTAGTTGTTCTGTAGTATGTAGTGGAGTATGAAATATCCGGATTTGTTTTTTTTTTTTTAATTTTTTGTTCATTGGGGGTTAATTCTACTTTATAGAAAATCCATCTCCTGGGAGTGACATGTGATTATGGACAGTGTACCACTAGTATGGTTTTCATTCTGTCTGCATTTGCATTACTGTGACAATATGAGCTGCGTAGTAAAACCATCCTGTCTTTTTCCGCCGATGATGATAGGGATAGGTGTGCAGGACTCAGGCGTTCCAAGTTTTCCGCGGACCCTGGTGAATTACTTTATTTGTGTATCACTGCTAATCCTACGAACTGCGATAAGCGTAATTGATGTTAAAATGCTCACTTGTTACAATATTCTTTAATTTAGAATTATGAGTATCGTAATCACTATATTTGCTTTCCAGAGCTTGATTGGAAATGCACTTATCAACTCGCCGGCAGGCTTGCTTTCCTGCTTCCCTGTCTTGCTTAACCTCACAACTATTTCACACAGAAAGGCGGCAGGCGCATGTGTTAACGACTACCAGTGGCGGACCTATCTCTTTAGTGTGAATCACCGCCTTAGCTACTTCACACGACTGACTGCTTCGAAACCTAGGCACAGAATGATCACCGCTCAAATCACTTTCGCTTCAGCGTAATCTTCGCTCAAAATAATTCTTTTTCTAAATCCCTGAGTGGCTGAGTTCCGATTAAGCAGATCACTGCTCCTCACAATTATCTTCTACCGACTGACTCCTTACAATTTGACCCAAAAGACTTTTATCATATCGTCTGTGTAGACTTTACTCTGAGAGAGTCTCAGACCTAAACAAAAGATTCTTTCCACGCTCGCGAGAGTAAAGACCCCGGTGGATGAATCAGTAGTTCATTATGACTCATACTCCGAGGCCTTTACTTTCTACAACAGCGTCGCCGTCTGCTGCTAGCAGCAACAAACTGTGTTTAATTAAACAAAGTGTTTATTCGTTTCCGTAAGCATATGGCATGGAAAGCGCGAGTGCATCAAAATATCAGCTTAGCTTAAGGCTGTAGCTGGTGATGTAACCCAGGAAATTAGCTTCCATGGTGCAACACTTGGAGAAATTTGCCAGGGTTGATACTGGCCGAAAACTATGGGCGCTGCATGCCCCCTTACTTACTGAGCTTGATGTTGCCTCGGAGAGACGCATCATCAAGACAATTGCGCGGGTTATATATAAAATTTGTGTCGAAAAGTCTTTTGTGTCTTAACTCCTAAGATTGCCATTACAAAAATCATATTTGTTGTTACTTTTGTCAAAACCAAATATTTACAATTTTCTATCATTATTTGACATTTTCTTAACATCCTAACTTTACGGTGGTCCCAGTGTGCACCTCTTCCTGCTTCCAAACGTTACATCCACTCTCGGCTCCTCGACTCGGTTGCGTAGTGGTTCTCGGAATTCAGATTACGGGTCCCTCGTGCGGCAGGATATTTCCAATTGGTTGAGAAGTGACATTCTTCTTTGTCCACAGATTGTTGTCCTCTTGGGCCATGGTTGCTTGCTCATACATATTGTTTCGATTCTGTCTTCTCCGTTCACGATGTTGATTTTTGTTATCTCATGTTACTCATTTCCTCGATTCTGGTTAGAATTTATTTGTTGTACCAACCCTCGATCGATTACATTGATATCGACGTCCTTTACGTATTTGTCGACATTGGTTTCTCCCTCAACGTTTGGCTTATCCGGGAGATTTGTCTGCTTGCTTGCTACCTTCAGGCCATATTGATTGTGGGCTACTGAGGCGCTATTTTCAATCACACAGACCGGGTTTGACTGTTCCGACTGTGGCTTTAATCTTTGGTTTAGGCTGTTCCAGGTTTAGCCTTCGTTGTCAATACTCCACTCTCAGCTTCATTGAATTTCTCGTTAATAATGGGCTGCCCTGCTTGTTTCGTATTTTGACCATTCTTCCACCTCCGAGATCCCCTCCATCTGCTTCCCGTCACCACATGCAACCGTCCTTTCCAAATCCATCCTTGTCGAACGCGTTGGGTAGTGCTCGTCTTTACCTTCTCCACAGGGTACACACTACTCTGGACTTCTGCTTCCACTTTATACAAAATCTCCTATGTTTAGTCATTATATTTTTCGTCAATAGACGTGATTTGCTTATTTGTCCTACCGTTTTGATAATTTGACTGTTATAGATTATTATTGTGTTAAAAATATAAATGAACTAAAAAAAATTTTTTTATCTTCAATCTCAATTTTTAATTTACTGTATTTATTCAATTATTTCGATTTCTGTTTGTTTTCAATTATTTACTTTACACTTTAAAATTTGTCGTATGTGAGATTACTCTTGCTTATAGTTTATTTTAATATGAAAACCGACTCGGTTTGGCAATCTTCCTAATCTATTGTTGTCGGATATGTATTTCAAGCAAGAACAAGGGTGTTAGTTGTTAGTAATTGCCCCCAATTCCTTCTTTTTCCCCAGATGTGTTTTTTTGTTCGAGATCTTTTTTTTTATTTCGATTATAGAGGTTTTAACCTTAAGGTCATTCGCCTCTTCGGGTTAGAAGAATCTCTTATGAAAAATTTCTAACCCTATGTGCGGGGTCGGGACTCGAACCCAGGTGCGCTGCGTACAAAGCAATCGATTTACCAACTACGCTACGCCCTCCCCCTTGTTCGAGATCTTTTTCTTCTTTGCTCGTTTTAATAATTTCGAGTTCTTTTGCCTGTTGTGCTCGGTTTTTAGTATTTTTTTTTTGTTTTAGGCTCGAGATGGATAAATTTTTTTTGTATGTGTTGCTCGAGTTGTGTTTTTTTTGTAATTGTATTTTTTTCATAATATTTTTTTTCATAATTTTTTTTTCTTTAAATTTTTTTTTCAAAAATGTTTTGTGTCGACAACATTTGTCGAAGCGAGTTAAGTATTTTTTGCGGGAATACTTGATTGTCTTCCTTCCTGTCTATTGTGCTTATTGTGTATGTTGCTTCGACATCTCCCCCTATCCAATTGAGGTTGACCCAGATGGGGACCTTTAAATAAAGACTTAAATTCCCGAAAAGATACATGGTATTGCTAATCTTACTTACCCGTATCAACTACATCCATCCTAGAGAGTACCTGAAAATTACAATTGCCAAGGTGGACTGATGCGCTACTTGTGAAACCAAATCGAAATCCTCCTAATAATATTTAGAAAGATAAAAAAATAACGCACTTTGGCTCATTTGCGACTCTTGTGAAATTTAAAATGAAATTCTTCTGCAGTGTCTGTCTCTACTGCAACTTGTTGATAACTTTCTTGTTTTGGCATGTTTGCCCTTTTCATAAAATATTTCCCATCTGGGCGTTTTCTCGCCATTTGTTTAACTGCATTTTTTCATATATTTCTATTTTAACCAGTACTTAGACGGATTCATGTCACGCCTCTTTGGTAAAATGTAATCTTCTGAGCGTGTTCGCTACACGTCTCTTTATAAATTGTTTAATAAAAATTTTCTATTCCCACTTTCACGTTTTTCGTGACGCTTTCATCACCTATATGTTATAGTGTCCATTAACACTTTTCTATTGTGAAACTTTTTCCCTTGTTTTCACCGCTAAGATCTCCTAATGATTATTCCCTTCGTCTTTGTCTCGTATTCCTGTTCTTCATCCTTTTCGCCCTTACTTGGTTTGTCCTCGTTTGTCAACCTCTTCGTCCTATCTGAAATTTTAAACACTCGTTCATATTTCATTCATTTATCATACATCCCGGCGTCTGTTTCCTTGTGTATCACTCACCCTTTTCACTCCATGGGTCAGACTTCCCCTTGCTCATTCATTCTTGTGTTCCCATCTTGATACTTCGGCATTGTTTACTCCGGAGTTTCAAATCGTAGTATAGCTTACATGATCCGATTTAGAAAATACGCGCCCTTAATAATCTTGACTCTAGCTCTGGTCCTTTGACTCTGGCTTTACTTTTATTTTGGCTCTTGTTCACTGACTCAGGCCTTCTTATATATTCATACTAAAATCTTTTTTATAAAATTGTTCTCAGCTCATATCCTTTGACTCTGGCTCTTGACTCTTGACTTTTATTTCGGCTCTGGTTCAATGACTCAGGCCTTCTTATATTTTCCTTTTATTACATTGTATTCGACTCAGGTCCTTTGACTCTGGCCCTTCTGTATTTTTTTCTTAGTTTGGTTCAGGTTTCTCGGACTCTGACCATCTCTTGTATTCGATTTTGTTATCAGTGTTTTGCAACCTTCATTGTGATTGCCCTTTTTCCATGTATTCAATTTATATTACCTTTATTCGCAACCTTTCCTTCGATTGCATCTTTTTCATGTTTTCATTATATCCCATATTTTATACGACAGTCTACTTGACTCGTTAATAAAAAAATTTCCCACTTTCTGGCTTTATATTTTCTACCATTTTAAATTACTTTTTATCGACAGACACTTGCTTATTTTATTTTAAACTTTTCATTTTTTTTACCTTAACCTTTTTTTTAATTAAACATTATGTCCTTGTGTTATACTTTGCCCTTCATTTTGCATTCCGTTCTTTATTTGTTCTTCGTTGTGTTGTTCGTATACATATTTATTCTTTGTTCCTATTTCAGTATACATAATGCTGACTAGTATATACATATTGATTTAATAGCTACTTGTGTTTATATGTAGAATAGTTTAATAAGGTGAATATGTACATATGTATTTACAACTATGTACATTTTTTATTAGAACTCAGTCCATATACCTTTTTAATAGGTTGACATGTACTTTCTGAAGTCTATTTTTGTTTTTAATTACGGCTGTTTGCTCACTTGGCAGTTCGACCACTTCGTATGGTCCTCTCCATAGATTTTGCAATTTCTGTCCTACACCCATAGGGGTTGCGTGTACTAGTACTAAATCCCCCCACATAGGTGTCCATTCATTCGATGATTTGTCATAGAGTTCTTTTCTTTTTTGCTTTGACAGAATCAGATTTTCCTTTGCCGTTGCGTGCATTTTGGCGAAGCATTTCCTGATTTCGCCTGCGTAGCTGTCATAATAAATTTCCCGTTCTTTTCGTTCATAAATTGACGTGGGAAGTGTAGCCTTTCGCCCGAACATCGGTGTAAATCCGGTCGATGAGTTTGTTGTAGTGTTGTACTCGAATGTGAAGAATGGGAGTAATTGGTCCCAAGTGCCGTGTTCTCCACTTATATACTGCCTTAAGTAAATTTTTAGTTCCCTGTTGGCTCTCTCTACTAAGTTTGCCTGCGGGTGGTACGCACTGGTAGTTATCTTCTTTATCTTTAGAATTTTGCATACATTCTTCATTTAGGTGCTAACGAAGTTTGTGCCGTTATCTGTAACTAGCTCCTGTGGAGTACCAAATTTACAGATCACATGTTCTACGAAAGTCCGCGCTACTGTTTCGCTTTCTTGATTCTCCATTGGTGCTACGATTAGGTATCTGGTGAGGTCATCCTGTATCACCAACCCATATTTGTTTCCCCAGTTTGATTCGGGTAGGACAACTATGTCCATGTATAATTTTTCCAACGGTTCTGCTGCCGTTGTAGTAATTTTCATCGGAATCCTATTCCTCTTGTGGATCTTGTTTTTCTGGCATGATTCGCATTGTCGTACGTAATTTTCTACGTCTCTGCGCATGTTATTCCACTGGAATAGATTCTTAATTCTGCGAAGCATGCGTTTCTACTTCCTCTCTTTTTACTGCAATGCGTTCGCAATCCGCATTGTACAGCGTACATTGCTTTCTGCCTTTCCATGCCGCGAATTGCAGCATTTGGATCGCCTCATATTGTCTATTTTTTCTGAATGAATCAACCTGTATGTTACTTGCGTTGGGCATTTTGCTGATCAATGTGGCAAAGCCCCGCATGAATATGTCAAAAAAGTCTTTGCTGTCTAACAGCGTATTGGCATTTCCTGGCATTATGATGCCGAATAGTCTTTTCTCTGGGATAGAAAGGATACTGTCCTGCGCATAATCCTTCAGTCCATGCGGTAAGTCGCAAATTTTAGAAATTTCAGCGTACGATGGTCTGTTATTCAAAATAACAAAATTGGCGTCATATGTTCCTTCGGTGTCAATCACCGATGCAAAACTAAGGATTTCGGTGGGGATTGAATTGGATGCTATTGCTTCCTCAAATTCCTCATATTTTTCACTTATGTTGCTATTTTGATTATTTCCAGTAATTCTATGTTCAACTTTTCATATTGCGAAGTATCTGCTCCCAATGTAATATTGCCGTTATCTGGCATTGTTTTGGGCCTTTCGTGGCCATTGTATTTTTCAGCGGGCAACTGCCTCTTAGTATTTGCACCCTGTCTGGTTGCATAGTAATTTTGTAAATTTTTATTTATGCTTCTTTCATTCGTGAAGCAATTTACGCCCAATTGACTATTTTGGTCTTGGTAGTGACCTATATTAGAATCATAATCTTGCCTTCGGGGCTTCTGATTCTGTTTAAAATTTTTAGTTTTTGTATTTTGATCAAAATCTGACCAGTAAGTTTCCGCATAATTCTGCGGTGAATATTTGAAATTACTTTCGCCTATTTCTGGCCGATAATTTCTTTCAGGTAGCTCATAATCTCTACATTCATCTATATATTCAATTGGATTTCCGATATATCTCTTCGGTGTCCAACGTTGTCGCGTAACAGTACGTGTACGCGATAATTCTAACAATTCTAGCCTGATTTCTATCTCTTTCAGACACTGGTTTTCAATATCTACTTTCTCTAAGTAGTCAAGTAATTGCACTAGTGGCATCCCTCTGTGTCCACGCGCAAATAATTTTAACTCTTCATTACGCAGACCCGCGATAAAATGTAATCTAAGGCTAATAATCATTGGCATATCCATGATGCCAGTCTCTTCATTATAAACATCAATTTGGTCTTTTATTATTTCAGCCCGTATTTTATATTCTTTAAACGATTCGTTCGGACTTTGTCGAAGTGTCTCAATTTTTGAAATTACCTCTTCTATCCGTTCTCGTTTACTAAATTTCTTTATTGAATTTTCTTTTAATTCTGGCCAAGTATCGGCTTTAATTTTCAATATTTGGGCTGCTGCATTCTTTCTTAATTTTAAGAGTACCACGTAGATCAACTCATCTTGTGACACTCCCTGGGGTATTTGCTTTTCAAAGTGTTCTATATGATAGATGAATGCATCTAGCTCATCGGTAGATCCATCAAATTCTGGAATGCATTGAATTGCTTCCGTCTTCGGAAACTCGTAATCCATCTTTTCAAAATAGAATAAATATTTAATATGGTTGCTAGCTATTACTAAGTATAATTGAAATATTACCTGGATTAAATCCTTTTATTATTATATTTTTTTATATTTATTGAAATATTTTCGTTCCACAGCACACTCTGCTGCCATGCGATTTTTAATAAATTTTCAATATTATTAATTTATCCATTTTTCAATAATAGTGTATTCTTTTATTATTAATTTTAATTGCCCCTAATTAATAAATTATAGTGGTATCAAAACTTTATTGACTTCTAACAATCAATGAAAAACGAACCACCCTAATCTTGCTCACAGCGATATATTTCCAACGCATTATAGTCGATTTAATTATATTTTAAATTTCCCCTGCAGTGTTTTCTAACAAAACCGTATAACAAATATTTTGCTAATCATAATTAAGCCACCCTGATGTTCCATCGTAAGCTTGACCATGGTCAAGGCTGGCTAAATAAACTTCGCCATAGCTGCACGTGATTCATAAAGTAATTAATTAGTCACTTTGCGCAAAGCAACGTGTGACATAATATAGTCTTGACCGTGGTCAAGACAGTACATAACGGTGTTTTTATCCAAAGGTAAACATCGTATTCTACTGGCCTGCACGATTTTAAGTTATTATTTTCGCGGTCAAGTTATTGAAACCTGACCTTCAATTTTCGACGCTTGCATTTGCTCGAACCTGACATTTAATTCGTTCTTCCAACTGTTTTGCGCTATGTAGTTAGTTCTGATGTTGTTTATTCAAACAGCTGTGTTGCATAACGGAACGAAGAAAACAAAAATACTGACCAAAAATTTTGTTCATGGGCGGGGCAATTCTGTTTGTTTTTAATTTTTTTGTTTCTTTTTATGGCAACCTATAGCATGCCACTAATGGCTTCTCGTAGTCGTGCTTTTTACGAAGCTTGCTCCCCTGGTAGGAGACTGGTAAGAACCGCTCGAAAGAGTTAAAAAAAAACAGCTGCAATGCAACTTTGGAATGTGAACTGTACTTAGCAGTACCCAGATTGGGACCAAATCTATATTGATAATGTGAAACTCAGTCGAAGACGTAGCTCGTACGCTTCTGTTTATTTATTAATTTGTTAAAAGCAAACACAAGTACTGTGTGCTTTCCCATTTTTAAATTGATTCGCCAGAGGCTTGTTCTGAGCGATACTAACAATGTATGTTTCCCTGGTATTGGGTGATGATTAATTCTTATTAATTTTCGAACTTTCGGTGTTTCCGAATGACCGACTTAGTACCCTCCGGCTTTATGCCAGGATGTCGGGTTGCATTATATGCTTTTTTGTGCGAGACGGTTTTCATATTGAATGAAACGTTGGACAGCTACTTTTGCGTTTCACTTACATTGTGCTGCTCCGGGTCATGATACCCTGGTAGCGCTTTCTGTGGATCTTTAATCAGTGGTCCTTATATCCTTAAGGAGGGTTGATATTAATAAAAAAATTGACCTGATAGCTTGGACTCGCCATTTCTATCGGTCTGTTAGTGTTAGTATAACAAATTTGTCATCGAGTTAGTTTTGTCATCAATCTGAAAGTTAGTGATTAATTGCTTAATTTATTACTTAAAACCCCGTATATAACACCCCTATCCTATTTGTATTGAACTGACACAAGTCAACATCTTAGCGGGCGCACAATTCATGATCCCCACTGACAGTTCAAATTGTTCCGCTTGTCTCGCTCGAAGCTCGATTTTCGCTAGCCAGATTCCGTACGGTATGACTCAATTTTATTAGATATTTGGTAAAAAGCGAGAATATTGGATAGCTAATTGAAGAAATGTGTGGTGTTGGACATGTCGGTGAATACCGAATAAAAAAAAATTTTACCACATAGTGCATCAACAAATTAAACGAGTTCGACTACCACAAAATTGTGTCGAATGAAATTGATTCTGTTTATTGTGGATCGACCCTAGTCCGACGTTTTAGATGTTGGAATAGAAATCATGGCGGCGTAACATATATCTGCTTAAAACTTAAAGACAATGACGTTTCTGTTCACTTACCCCGTGCCGTTTCTAATTGTACGAATCGTACTCCTGATGAGGTGCAATTCTGTTGCTTCCTCCTTTCCGTGGAGCGCTTAAGACTTAAAATTCCAAAAGGTGCTGCCCGCCAGATGAGGTCAACACGCTTATGACTGGTCTGCAAACTGCACTTCTTCAACGCCTTTTATCTAACCGTAAAAATTCAATTCATTCATTCAACAGTATTTGCATGGGGAGAGAACTTTTCGATTTCAACTTCAGATCACAAGTAACTTCTAAATCTCTTATGAACTGGTTCACTACTTTATCTTCGTTGGTTATGTTAAATTCGCATCACTCGCCACTCCATATTCCGTTAACTAGCGAACTAGTAAAGATACAATTCAAATCAACACAAGATTCACAGATAAATATCCAACGGAGAATCACCTCATACGCATCAGCTGGTTTACTATCTTTAATAGCGGAAACCGATATAACTACAGATAAACGCAAATCTCCGTAAGCTCAACGACTGGATTTGACCCAATTAGAAGCCCGGAGTGAATCACACTTTCACTTTCTCACTGTTAGGCACCAGCCAGAAATGTTCGCGTCCTAGGCTGCCTCGCCTTTTTGCACTGTCACCACATGAATTACTTAATTTTCGTTGTATCACTGCTAATCCTACGAACTGCGATAAGCGTAATTGATGTTAAAATGCCCACTTTTTACAATATTCTTTAATTTAGAATTATGAGTATCGTAATCAACATATTTGCTTTACGGTAATGTGATCTTCCCGCCTCCAGAGCTTGATTGGAAAAATGCCCTTATCAACTCGCTGGCAGGCTTGTTTTCCTGCTTCCCTATCTTGCTTAACCTCACAACTATTTCACACAGTAAGGCGGCAGGCGCGTGTGTTAACGACTACTAGTGGCGGACCTATCTCTTTAGTGTGAATCACCGCCTTAACGACTTCACACGACTGACTTCTTAACTCTGGTTTAAAAGACTTTAACAACGCGGGTTTAGATCACTTTCGCGCATCTCTGAGAGAAATGCACGAAGTTTTTGAAAGCATTTCTATAGCTCTCACTAGAACTGTCGGTCGCTGGCCGATTCAATTAAAAACAATGGACTGCTCCATAAGGTGATGCCATGCCCCTGCTACAGTAGGGTCGCGGCGTAAGCAAAAATTTTTGTTGTTATTAAACATTGCCTTCGCGTATACAATGAAACTTACTTAGCTTAAGGCTAATTCTTTATGATGCAACTTAACTCATGGAATCGAGCATCCAAGAGATTGGCAAAGGTTGATTGAATATTACCGGGATTGAAACCGGAGGAAATTAGGGACTCTGCATCTTTTTTAAAAATTATGTCACCCCCCTTCAAAATCGCTGAAAAAAATCAGGGGGCAAATAATTTTTTTTATGACAAAATGTCTCGTTTTATAGAACAACAAAAGCTTTTATAGTTTTGCTTTTCGTCATAGAAAACTATTATGTTAGTTTTTTTAAATTGCCATCCCATGATTATTTTTATTTTGACCATTCTCGGGTAAATATGACGTCCGAATGAAATCATCGATCCAGTCCAACATCAAATGAAACGTTTACTGTTCATTTGATGTTGGATTTACTGTGAATTATCAAACAAATATCTCATGGAAAGGCTAATACAGACCGACTTCTGAATTGATTGAAACGCAATAGTCGATAGAGACAGAATCGATTATTGCATTCGAAAATAATGTCGATAAGGAAACAATCTGAATTCAAATCAGACTCCTGGCGATTTATATGTGGTTCAATATTCAATATGCATGAGGTTTACCGAAAGGCTTTTGACATTTAAAGATTTCATATGGGATCGTAGTGTTACCGCAGCCAAATGTGCGATTCATATGAACTTGACCAGATCAAAATCTGCTACTAAACCTTCCATTAAAGACTAAGCTTGTGAAAATCGAATAAGCCGTTTTCCAAGGAGCTTTTAATTCTGAAATATTCCAAGAACCAGGAACATGCGTAATTGTCGGGATGGATGCTGGAATCAAAAGGACTTTGTCTGGCCATCAGCGATCAAGAAGGCTCTAGCAAAGCTAAATATAGATCTGACAAACAATGGTATCATCGGCACTAACACAGGGAGAGCCGGGAATCCATTATAGATGTCTATTGTTGTAGCCTTGGAGTAACAGGAAAGATGGACTGAAAAGTGTGCGATGATATACCCACAGCGACCGCCAAGCGATCTGGTACAGTATTGATAACAGGACACTCTTTTAATATGTGGGAGATATATAAACGAGTGATGGTATAAACAGCGATCTTTCACAAGGACGTGTCCGTCGAAGAGTTTGAATTTAAGGGCATCCTCTTCAACCTAAATTCGTAGGAGTTCACGGCACTACTAACAAGGGCATGTAATGCGACCATACCAAGGAATAGGAAACCGAGAAACGCTCGCCCGGTGCAATACGACGATTATTGATCTAGGTATAAGTTCCCTGCGAGCATGGAGAAGAAGTTAGAGATCAGTTCGGTTTCTCATCTCGCTCAGTTCAGAGTTCAGTTCGCATGGCAAGCAATCAAATTCACCCGCGCTGGGTCTATTTGCAAAGGCAAAAATTGATTCCTTCTACCTAGTGTGTGAAACTTGAACAAACAATGAGTGACAATGCAAAGCAAGAGTATATCTCGTTGCGGGCAAACTGTGTTGCTGTTGGCTACTCGAAATGTCCAGTAAGACTATCAATTCGTGAAGTGGAGCAATTGTTGAAGGTGAACATGAAGCTCGATGTAGCAGAAGCTAATGCGGTGCAATTCCACCATTTACGTCATGCAGTTTGTTCAAAAACATTAGTCAAGCAGAATTGTATTGTATTGTTTATTTTTGGGTTTTAACCGTTAGGTCATTCGCCCAGTCAAGCAGAATCATTAGCTTCCCAGAACAACATGAAACACGTCATCGAATGCAATGACAGTTTATACAGTATCCCAACGTATATAGTTGTTGACAGTATTGAAATAAAGATGCATGACCTGACACCACGTACTAGTTCCTCGGCTATCAAACAAACCATGTCAAAATACGGAGAAGTGTATAGTGTTAAGAAAGATAATTGAAGGAACTTCTTTTCAAGGTTCCACAACGGCGTACGTGAGGTGAGAATTCGTCTGACAAAACCTATTGTGATCAGCCGCTACACCACGGGAAACCTTGTGCAGAGATTGCTAAAGAAATTCCACCTAATGCGACCAAACCCGGTATACAATCATCGTATGCACTAGCTCAACAACGATCGGGCCCAGTATCACTAAACCAACTGCCATTACCAACATCGAAGTAACAACGATTACAGCAAATGTTTCTAAACCAACAACCAGCACCATCAATAAGGAATCAAATACCGATGAAGAAGGATTTACAATAGCGACCCGTAACACAAACAACAAATAAGAACATCCGATCGTGAGCAACATGAATACAGTATCAATGATGACATGGACGTAAACAAAAACGCGAGAGAAGACGGACCGCATGACCCCCAATGTGTGGCAGACAACGCACCTAATATTTCGCTACAAAGGAAGAGGATTTCAACACGCAGCAGTAATGTTACTGCGTGAACAAGATCCGACGAACAGCTTGTAACAATATTTTTTTCTGTTTTTACATATTGTCAATACACCAAAGATCGACGGCTCAGTTGTGCTAACGCATTGAGCCGTGTCAAATATATTTAAAATAAAAAAAGAAGTCAGAGCGCTCGTTATGACACCGAAAGAGGGAAACGAACTGCAAGAGCCGCTCTCAATAAAGCAGTCGAGCTGAGCAAGAAAGCCTGTATTGAGGGAGCTTTGCCACAAAACCAACGCGAATTCTCGAGGAGAAACCTACAGAGTTGGCATGACAAAGATAAAAGGCTCAGCTGCACCACCTGAAAGGTGCCGGGAGAAGGTCACCATCGAAAGGTTTTCCCCACAACATGAACCTATTTTCGCCATACAGAGAGGAGGATGATCACAAAAAAGAAGCTCGATTTCCTGCAAACAGCTGATCGAGATGGCGAAAGCCATAAAAGTGAAGCGAGATATCAGAGAACCCGGATATGTTCAGAACGATCCGATGAATGGAGGCGACAAAAACTGATGTTGTTTCCGATGCCGGAAAAACAGTGAGATCTTTCAGCGTAGTCAATATATCCCTTGGTCATGTTATAGAGAGTAATCCTGAACAAGCTAACCAAGTACGCGGACCGTGAGAACGGTATATCATGCAATTCGGTTTCCTTATAGGCTGGTCTACAGTAAATACCATCCGAACGGTTGTGGGAGCTGTGGAGACAGCAGAGATAAGGATATCGCTATTGCGTGGTGGTTACATTGTAAAGAATGCTTCAATAGTACTAGCTGGGAAGCAATCGCCCATACGCTGTACAGCATGAGTACCTCTTCAGGATAATATAGAGCTACTTTCAGTACCAAACACTGATCTGCGAGACAGGCAAGGGAGAATCGCCACTACGACTGACGTTCTTCAGCTCGACGCTGTGAACGCAGTGTAAGATGGAGTGATGAAGCTGAACCTTCCCAGAGATGTAATGATTTTCGGTTTAGTGGATGATGTGGTGTTCCAAGTAATCGGATAATCACTAGACGAGGTGGAGACACTCGACACGAAGACGACCCATCATAAAATAGAGTTGGTAATGACTAGCAGCCGAAAGACAGAAACAGGCGAAAATCGCGGTCGGAGAATATATCATCGACTTGAACTTTTAAAGTCACGACGATTGTGCTCAGGGGAAGGCTGTGAGAGCACCCACAGCTTTGCTTGAGGTGCCAGTGTACTGGGCACCACGAACTATCTGGAATCGCCGGACCGTAGCATGTGAGCAAACTAGTTTCACCGTCAAGGACAAGATCGAGTAGGTCGAGTGAAGCGCTAGCGGTAGGTCGTCGAGTTTTCAGCGAACCGAAAGCAATGAATCAGAAGCTATGATCCATCCAGTATCGCCGAACCGACCTCGCCAAGTACTGGTTGGCCCTTTGAGTAGGACTATCCGACTAGATTGCGACAAAGCTAAATGACTCACACAACGGGCATCGGCATCGGGTGAAATTCCGCCGAGGAATAAATGGCTCATTGAGATGACTCGCGAAAACAGGAACTAAATGGTTCACAGAAACGGGAGCAAAATGGCTAATGGAAGTTCACCACTACGATTAGCCGAATAAGTGTTCGGAGCTGATCGGCTCTGATGTATCATTTTTCTTTCTTTCTTCTTTCTGTCGTGGGCTGTGACTGTTGACAGTCCACTGGTGTTGAGGGCTAGTTGCTGTGACTATATGCCCATATCATTTTGTCTCAAGACCGAATCAGCCTCCCCACGATATAACCAACGACACTACTAGACACTGGAATTCCAAAAGTGTATCGCAAATCTGACTACCCCTCAGTGACTCAGGTAACTGGTACTGTCAAAATTGGCATTTGATTAGAAAATGCATAAAACTAGCAACGCTGAAGAATCTGTTGTTAAGGTTATTTTTTCAAACAGCATACCCTTTCAACCCATGGTTACGGTTTGTTGTGGCGATAAGTTTGTGCAAAAAAGTGAGATGTTTTTCTCTTTGTATCGTTAGGGGATGTTCGCCAAGATTTTCTAAATTTGATGTACTGGAGATGTAAAGCCCAGTAAGGATTTTTATCTTGCGAGATATCCTACTTGGTATTTTAATCTAGGTACGGTAAGTGTACGTGAATTTTCGAACTAGAAACGTTTCATTATTGTTTTTAAAAACGACACTGCAGATCAGCCCGGAAACGTTCGCAGAAAAAAACTTCGATGAACTGGGTGTCCCGTCGAAAGAAGTGAAGACAAACATCAGCCGAAAGCTAAACTCAAACGCCAAATAGTGGCCGAATTGCGAAATAAACATCGTTCTTATGGTCATGCTGTTGCAATCAAAATCGCCACCTTAAAGCAAATTTAATAAGAAATGGTTATAAGATGAAGTCAATGAACTACGGGAAATTATTCACCGGCCTTTTTCTTTTAAAGAAACAGTGTATTATATGTAGGTTAGAAAAGTGTCACGTCATCTTGCCTTGAGTGCGATGATTATTTCAGACGAGTGCAGGACTAGTAATAAGCATAGTCGAAGTTAAATATATGTGATGGTCATGATAGAATAATCACTGCTGCATGTCGATCATTCACATGAGTATTCGGTTAGGGAGAGTCTTCTATTAGTGGAGCGATCTTACATTCTACTTAACAAAATGTAAAACTGAAATAGTTCTTTGTTTAAGAAATCTCGTTCCACATTAATGTTTTCAATTCAACATGTCTAAGATATCTATCATGGATATGGAAGAACACGCCTCTCTGTTCCCATAATGCTAATAGAAAGTCAGGTTTTTGGTAAAAATCTTAACATTAAAGCTATGTAAATAATGATAGGTGCTACGTACACTGCCCATAATCGCAAGTCAGTCTCATGTTCTATGTGATTGCCTATCTACATGGGACTGACTTGCGATTATAGGCAAGTTAACACTGCATCGACATAAAACAGATATCATTCAATATTAAGGCCAAGTAAATAATCAAACAGTTTGGATAAACAGCCAAGACCACCCATCATCGATATCTGTTTTGCATCAGCATTACCACCCGCATCGATAAGCATTCATCAAGGGCAGGAGTTCCTTATATAAGTTAGTCCTAAAAAGAATTGTAGTTAGTCTTAAGTGAAGATTTGAATAAAGAGCACAAGCTCTAAAAAATTATATTTTTTTGACTTTCTTTTAGAGAAGTCTTAACTGGCGCCTTAATAGGGATCAGTAGTGTGAAATTAATCTACAGTAAAAAAAAAGTGAAAGTGCAAAGTGAAACCACCAAATAGATCAAAGCGTTAAAGTAAGGTAGGTGACTATTTGGAAGAAAAAAAAGAACGCACCAGATAGTGAAACCGTTAGAAATTATCACATCTGCACCTGTAGAGAAATCCATCCGGATCGCAAAAGCAGCCGCACTGTTCCAGAACCTAAGTAGCCAGAGTAGCTAGTAACTCACTACTGGCAAAAGGGAGACTTCAGGACGTGTTGAGAAGGAGGAAAGACACACTGCTGGTTCCGCCTCGACCAGGTTTCAATTGCACCCGGCAATTGGTCGAGCAAAGGAGATAATAGGATTCGATACAACCCCGAACGCGCGCTCCGAGTGTTCCACGATTCCGTACGTAAGAGTTTTCGGAACTGGACATCACGTATCCCGCAGTCTTGTGGCATACCCACAGGATGTTATATATATATATATATATATATATATATATATATATATATATATATATATATATATATATATATATATATATATATATATATATATATATATATATATATATATATATATATATATATATATATATATATATATATATATATATATATATATATATATATATATATATATATATATATATATATACATATATATATATATATATATATATATATATATATATATATATATATATATATATATATATATATATATATATATATATATATATATATATATATATATATATATATATATATATATATATATATATATATATATATATATATATATATATATATATATATATATATATATATATATATATACAAGTAACCCAAATAAAAAAGTA